>NC_056727.1:1002926325-1002963825 GCF_019279795.1 Protopterus annectens | reverse complement strand
AGGAGCAGCTGAAAGAAGAATAAGATATGTGTGTGTGTGTGTAGATATATATATATAAGTGTGTGCGTGTGTGTGTGGGTATGTATATATATATGTGTGTGTGTGTGTGTGTGTGTGTGTGTGTATATATATATATGTGTGTGTGTGTGTGTGTGTGTGTATATATATATATATATGTGTAGGTGTGTATATATATATATATATATATATATATATATATATGTGTGTGTGTGTGTGTGTGTGTGTGTGTGTGTCTATATATATATATATATATATATATATATGTCTGCGTGTGTGTATATAAATATGTATATGTGTATATATATATATATATATATATATATATATTTATAAATATATATATTTATATATATATCTATATATATATATATATATATATATATATGTGTGTGTGTTTGTATATATATGTGTGTGTGTGTGTGTGTGTTAGGGGTCACCACAGTGGAACTCTGGTCTGCTTCTGATTGATAGTTGATTTTTATGGTGCTGAGTTGCCAGCCCCAGTACCCAACCTTCAGTGATGGCACACCCATTCATGCATGTCTTTCGGAGGCCACTCGACTGCGGGGAGGACATGCAGACTCCACACAGAAGGCACTCCAGCAGAGAATCGAACAGGAGAACTTCTTGCTGTGAGGCAGCAACGCTACAACTGTACCACCGCGGCTTCCTTTTACAGTGACAACAGTATTTAACAAAAATAGTTTCTTATAATTTTAAAATAATGTCATCATATAAACAGGCTTTAGCAGTCTTCATCAACTTCTCCAGTGAGGGAAACATCTACAATATATACTGTATATGCTTTCTGCATGCTCATGTCAACATTTATTCAATATGCTGCATAGACTGGAGCTTCTAATGCATTTTTAGAAAAGAAACCAGCTTGTAAAACTCTAATAAATGGAATTCACATTACAAAAATTAAAACATATATATATATATATATATATATATATATATATATATATATATATATACCACATATTGTTAGCCCGTGTTTCATAAAATTGTGATTTTCAGGCAAATTAGTGGCAAATCATTAAAGATTGAAGTTAGAAAACAGTGACAGACATTTCAGCTTCAGACTTCATACCCTTCAGAAAATTCATGCTAATGCAAAACCTGTGATTCTATCAACTTTCTAAGTCTGGAAGAGCAATATTTAAAATCTGTCCCTATTTTTGGGCCTTTGTCCCACTTTTATGTATGTCTTTTGTCCAGATTTCTTGCTCTAAGAGGTTGAGAGGTATGAGGGTGCCATTTAGGTGGCATTTAATCTTAACCCTTGTGGTGAACATGGCAATGTATTACCTTTTTGCTAAGCCATCTATTGTAATTCATGTCTCAATGCATAGTTTTCACACTTCCAGGGACTGTACTGCCAACCAGCAAATCAAACTTCAGTGATACTTTATTTTTATTTTGTGTTTCTCTTTCTCTCCCTCTCTTTCTCTCTCTGTTTCTTTTTAGTGCTGTCCTCTTTTTATTTTTGTTTTTGTTAGTCCTTTTGTTGTTTTGTTTCTCTCTATTTGCATTCATATTTTATACAGTATCCACTGTGCCATGAATGCCGTGTGTCAATGTCCACCGCAACCATGCACCTGCCTTGCCATCACCTACTAAGAAGCTGGCAGTCTCAAGGCCAGCCTTTCTGCAGAGTGACTTAGATCATCCAGTAGAGAATGACCTGGAGGGTGGTCTGTCTCTTAGTGGGACTTTTAGCATCTCTATCAAGAAGTGCTACTGTTGGGTCTTGATATGCTACTTAGCAAGAGGTCAAAGGTCTTGTGTAGCAGTGGCAGTCACATAGTCACCTGACGCTGACAAGCAGAACAATAGTGGCTTGCACCAGCCATGACTGTGGTCACAAAGGGGACTGATCTTATGTGGTGCACATCTCTATGCAGTGTGGCAATCAGCAGGCAACCAAAACTATCCACCATTGTTGTGTTCCCTCTTCTTGTATGTCACTCCACTCCTAAGTTTATAGTCCAATCTTCCCCAAAGCCACAGAAAGCACCACTTCCATGCAAGGCTACAATGCCTTCCATATGTTCAGACCACAAACCGAATGGGAAAGAACCAAAGAAGGAGGTGTATCCATCTTCATTAATGATAACTACCCCTGAAGACTGGTCAAACAGTATGACTCTATCAAGCTACTCCATGTTCAATTAACCATAGGCAAAATCTCTTACCACATCATCACTAGCTATAGGTCCTCCACAGAAAAGCATGCTGTGTAACTGGACTTACTGAGGCCACTCACCATGCAGCCCAACACCTTACTCATGGGTGATTTTAATTATCCTACTATTGACTAGGGAACATACACAACCACAGCTGTGCTGACTCAGACGTTGGTCTATGTCAATGTGAGTGCCTTGAAAGAGCTAATCAGCACACCCATATCCTGACATCCCATATCCTGATATCCTGACATGAGAAATATCCTGGGCATAGTCCTCACTAAATATGGGGGAGCTTTGTACTTCCCCCTGTGTGATATCCTCCTTGCTAAGTTCAGTACATAAATCAGTCTCTTTTGAAATAATTATAAGGCCAGATTCCCCATCAAGCTCAAAAATGCTGAACAATATTTCCAAGACAAATTACTCCTGACTAAGTGAAGTCATAAGAAACTTCAAAGCCCCTCTGAACACAGAAAGCATGGACTCCTATGCAGAGTTATACAACAACACCCTGTACAAATGCCTACAAAGTTGTATAAAACTGGCTGTACCAGACTGGATTAAAACCAGGTCTTGCCGGTAAAACAAGTCCCCAGGTGGACCCCCAGTATAAACAGGCTATGCAACAAAAGAAAGAAACTAATGTCCAAAAACAAGAAGGAACAGTCTCAGCAGAGAAAGAAATCCATCACTAGTCTAAATCAACAAATTAGAGATCTTGTCAGGTCCCCCAAAGTAAATTATGAAGAAATATATCCTCCCTAGCTAAGGAAAATCATAAGGCATGTTTTAACTACATCCAAAATCATAACAGGAATACCCAGCTATGCTCAGAGCTGGTTGTGGATGGCACCATACATACTCAACTGGAGGAAATAGTCAACCTGCTAGCCAACAGATTTGTATCTAACTTCACCACCCTGTCCCCACTGGACATCCCTCAAAGTATGCCTGTCATCATTCCTCAGCCTATTATCTCAAGAGAGCAGGTTATCATTGCACTCTCTAAGGCCAAAAACACTGCATCAATGGACCAGACAACATCTCTGGTTGCCTCTTAAAAAACTTAAAACATGACCTAGCAGACATTCTTGAAACACTATTTAACCATAACCTCCATACTGGCTATATCCCAGCAGAATGGAGGACAGCAACAGACAACCTTCTGCACAAAGGGGGACCATCAACCGACCTAGAGAATTATAGACCCATAAGCCTTACTAGCCTCATTTGTAAGGCCATGGAAAGAATATTTAAGGACCTTGTCAACAAGTACATAGGTTATCTCTAGCCTCTGGACCCAACCCAGGTGGGATTCATCAAGGTTACATCATGTCTGTTAAACCTGGTTAACTTCTTTGAGAAAGTCACCAAGACCATGGACGAGGGAAAGACTGTGCATACCACCTACCTTAACCTGGGCAAGGCATTTGACATAATTCCAGACTCAAGTATTGTAGAGAAACTCACACAGTTCGGAATTAACCCCTGCTTTACCAGGTGGATAGCAAAATAGCTCACCGACAGGACCCACACTAAAAAAAGGCCAGAGTGCTGTGCTGGGCCCTTTACTGTTTGAAATTTATTTCTCAGAGGTCCAGACAAACATAGATAGCTTGTGGCTGACCAGGTTCACAGACAACTGCAAACTGGGAGCAATCACTGACTTCACCAACAATACCAATATACTGCAGAAAGGATTAATGAAGTCTAATGATTGGTGCCAGTGCCACAGACTGAAGCTAAATGCAAAAAATGCATAATTATTCCCTTTAGGAAAGCTAACACCCCTGCTAATTACAATATTGACAGCACTCCCCCAAGAGTTGATCCAGCAATATGAGACCTGGGTACTCAGAATGATAGCAATCTGAACTTCAACCACCACATATCTACAGTAGTAAGGAAGTCCTTTTACGTGGCACATCTCATAAATAAAGGCATAGCATCCAGATCAAAAGACATCATAATTCCATTATACTCGGCCCTTATCAGACCAATTATAGAGTACAATACACCCTTTTGCATGAACCTCACCAGACATCTGCAACAGCTGGAGAGACACCAGAGATTTCTCATCAAGAAAATACAGGGGACACAAAACAAATCCCACATGGAAAGTTTGAAAGCCCTATCACTGTATTCTGTATACTACAGGCTACTAAGGGCTGATATGTTCCTGGTTTATATGGCAGTCTCAGACCTGGCCTTGACTTAAATGTTACACATTCATTAATCAAACTGTACGAGAGTCACTCATGTCAAGGATCTTAACTTGAACTGGATGGGAACAAATTACGCTGGAGAGATTGATATGTCTCCCAGAGACTACCCCCTCCTCTGGAACAGCTCCCCATTCATGTGAAACAGATCCCCTTCCTGACCCTCATCAAGTATATCCTAGATCAATGGATGGGTAGTTGTAAAGTCACTCTTGGGGTGGTGCCCATGTTCGTCGTGGACAGAGGAAGTCAGTATTAGCCTCATACCTCACAAAAGTTTGCTCACCTAAGTATCAAAAATTAAGATAACTCAGGAAAATATGGCTAGGCTTGTAAAGGCTTTTGGTCCATTAGCTTAGTAATCACTTATGAATCTCTCATTATGTGTCCTCTTTCTGTATGTCTTTCTCTCCTTTATATTACTCACTTCATTTATGTCAGCACTCTTCCTGTTGGCCTTTGTCTGTCTTTTGTGTCTGCTTGCTTGGCCCTTTTGCTATCTCTATACTCTTATTCCTACCCATGTTTCTTGGAAATATCAAAAAATAGATATAGTTTCTAAAGAAGTACAAATACCCATGCCCCCATATTACTGTTAATTTCTCCATACCCTTCAGTGTATTGCTCTGATTGCTCCCTTGCCTTTCTGCCTATTTCATACACCCATTTCCTGTCCATTTGTACTAAACCATTAGTATGACCTTAGCTGGGTAATCTTTATCTGGACTCTTAGCTGTCCTTCTAGCACCATGTCATTGTGCATATGAATACTCACTGTTTTGAGTATGCTACATGCATGCTACATGCACGCTATAGGGCTCATGTCATCATCTGTTCAGAGTCACAGAGTCCTGGTCATTATGCAACCTGCTGAGGTTTTGTCAGTGAATTTCCTAATTCATGTGACCCCATCACACAGTATCACTCCTATTGCATAGCTAATTAACTTTGTGCCATACTATGCTATTTTGTCTACATGATTTGGCCTTTGTGTGGCTGCATAAATGACTTTACTGAATCAAGTCTTATATTTATTAGATTCTTTTAGAATAGTATCCTTCCTTAAACCATGTGTATAAAAAATACATCTAACATAGCTTTATCAGGAAAAAGGAAACACCTCTACATTGCTTGTATGCCATGGAGACCCATTTAAACATGTATAATCGATTATGGCAGCTCAGCTACTTATGGAGCCTTTCAATAATTTAAATAGATTTTTTTTTTTTTTTTGTGCCGAGACTACACTTGTACAGGTATGACACATAAAAGGGCATTATAATTTCATCATCTGCGCAATATATATATATATATATATATATATATATATATATATATATATAGGTTTACATCGGAAATGAACATTTCCGTATGCACCTAATGTCAAAAACAGCTGTTAATTGCCGAAAATGTCACTCGCAACATTTTCGATAATTAACAGCACTCCCACCCTTCCCTTAACTCCCTACCTAACTAGCCTACACTCACATCTATGCAGGGGGGGCGAGCCCCCCTGCACCCCCCTAACTTAATATTCCAACTCCGAGATCACACTACAATGAGGAAAGGGATGTATTTCCCTAACCGCACTATACCATGATCCCCTTACATGAGCGAACGTTATAATTGCGAATGCACAGTCCATTCACAATGATAACGTTCGCTCACATCACCTGCCGAACTATGAAGTATTCGAACATATGTTGTTCGAATACTTCATAGCCATGCAATTGCACGTCAGCATTTTGATAGTAAACTATATATATATATATATATATATATATATATATATATATATAGATATATATCTAGGACATTTCAGCGAATGCACATTTCACCGAAACTCATATCACTGAACACAAATCACCGAAAGCACAATTCACTGAAATCACAATTCACTGAAACACATTTCACTGAAAATAGTATATGGCCTTGCCCCCACTGTAGTGCGACCCTGGAGTTAGTATATATAGTGGAGCCCCCCACATATTTAAAGTATATATCATGTCTGGAGAAGAGTAATATATTGCAATTGCATGTATGCATGTATATAGTTTAACACATTTAAAATATGTGGGAGGCTACCACACCCCCTGATGTGGGGGGCGGTGCCTCCCACACACCCCCTACTATATATACCAACTCCAGGGTTGCACTACAGTGGGGACAAGGCCATATACCACTTTCAGTGAAATGTGTTTTGGTGAATTGTGTTTTTGGTGAATTGAGCTTTAGGTGAAAAGTGCACACTAATTTAACTTTCGGTGAAATGTGCATTCGGCGAAATGTCGTAGATCCATATATATGTGTATATATATATATATATATATATATATATATATATATATATATATATATATATATTCTTATGTAAATTATATTCCATCCAAAACCCCTTTTTCTTGTTTTTGCACATGGGATCAGGGTTCTGCTTTAACAGTGACAATCTAGAACTAATGTTCACACTGCCAGGTGGCTAACCCTGCCATGGCTGTTCTTCCAAACCACACATACACAGTCACATATACAGCTAATTTAGAGTGCCCAATCCACATGTCTTTGAAATGTGGTAGGAAACTAGAGTACCCGGTGAAAACTCATGTGAACACAAGGAGGATATGCAGACTCCAGACAGAAAGCACCCCAGCCAGGCATCGAACTGGGGAACTTATTACTGTGAGGTGACACCACCATCTTCTAATACCACTATGTCACCTGGAAATATGCAAATAATATTCCCTTTGCATTATTTATTTATTAATGCCAGCAAATTATTTAGCATCACTCATGGATACTTAAAACATGAACCACTGTAACTGCGATATTACATACTCCTTGCAGGGAATTACAGTTGTTCACTTAAAGCATATGATCCTCCCTTTTCCCCCATTAATACTTTTAACACTTTCAGCATCAAACTGTTCATGAGCCTGCAGCTTTTCTTCTTTAGCAAATTGCAAGCATGAAAGCCTGTTATAATTTCAGCCAGTTTAATGTTGACTGCATGTTTCTAACAAAATTTGTACTGTAATCTGAGTCTGGAAATGAAAAAAGAAAGAAAGAAATGAAAGAAAGAAAGAAAGAAAGAAAGAAAGAAAGAAAGAAAGAAAAAGACAAGACCAAAGCAAACAGATACGTATATGCTGGTTTACTATCATAATTCCGACGTGCATCCTGTCGACACCACTGCAGCGAATGGCAGCGGGTCGAATGGTGACAATGTCAAACCCGACATTGTCGAAGTACAAATCTCGCCCCTATCTTGACCCATGTTAAAGCCTGTTTGGAGGTCAAATTCGAGATGTACTTTCAGCAATGTCGGAATTCGACATTGTCACTTTCGCGCTTGGGAATCGGAGATAGCACTTCAGAATTATGATAGTAAACCTATATGTTTTGCTGAAGAACAATTCAGTAAAGGCCATTCAGCTGAGACAGAAATACCAAAAATGCTGCCTGCCAAAAAGCTTATAACCTACTGAGATCCGGATGGTTCAGTAATTAGAAAGTACAGGATGTGTGGGAAGGGGCTTTTCCCTCGTGTAAAAAATATTTCAACAAACTGCTTTATTTGATATTTCAGACTTGGCTGAACATACTTCAAATTGTCAGTCAGCAGTGATGTCCCAGTTTTAGCAATCATCCATGTTTCCACCCCCCAATCTATTAACCCCTTATTATTACACAATCTCATTTTCCCAGACATACACAACATATGTAATTCTATCTGGTGTAGTCATGCAGTAGTTTTGCTTATTTTCACAGGAAGTTCTAAGAAGTTTTATTAATAAATGGTTTCATTCCGCAGTTATCACCTTTGAAATAAATGTGTGTAACCATGAAGACTCTTCAGGAATAGAGTAAAGTATCGAAGATGGAGAGAGGCCAGGGACAGCTCATGCTATTGGGCTGCAGGACTGCAGCCCCCCCCCCCCCCAGCTATTAACAAAGAGGAAAAATAAAATAAAAATGAGAATACAAAATAAAAACATGAGTCACAGAACATCGCACATGCATGGCATTTCTGGACTGCTGGTGAACCAATCAGGAGAATGCGCACAGAATCCAGACTGTCTCACCAGCAGTCCGGACTAGGGAGAGAGCATGCAGAAGCACTATCCCAGAAGTCTATGCAGACTTGATGGGGGACTGGACTGCAACGTCCACAGGCTGGGTAGCACCCAGCTTGCTGCTCTCTTGCGGGAAGGACTTGCTCTCATCATCATGGGCTAAATGGAAGGGGTGGATGTTGTTTTACAGACAGAGGCTAGATGGAAGGGCTGTGGATATTAAGGATTTTGGATGCATTTACAACCTGAGGTAAGGAAGGAATACAGTGTGTGTGTGTAATGCCCCAAGTGCTATATGGTGGTGGGTAGAGAACAAGCTTGAACCCTGTACCTTGGGCCCAGGTGGCAAGAGCCTAAATTCCCTACCCACCACCATTTGTAAATAAAATTGCAGATTTTTCCCTCATACTTGTTCTGTTCTGTTCCTCATAAAATCTGTGGTTTCTGTATTTTTGTGTCCTTTCAAAGTCAGTAGTGCATTGATGCCATGGTAGCATTGTTGCCTGATAGCTATCGGTTCTCTGGTTTGATTCTTGGCTGGGGTGCCTTCTATGTGGAGTCCACATGTTCTCCCTGTGTTTGTTTGGGTTTCCTCTGGGTGCTCTGGTGTCCTCCCATTCCATCTTACAAAGACATTTGTCTGTCTGGAGTATTTCTCCCTGGGCCTCTGCTGAAAATTGGCTTTTATTCCAAGTCAGACTTTCCTGGTTAACAAATGTTAAATAAAAATGACAAGCATTTGAATTTCAGACCTCATATTCTTCAGAAAGTACATGGTAACACTAAAGCTTTTATTCTAGCAATTTCCTAAGTTTAAGATGGATATTTGAAATGTGTCCCTATTTTGGGAACTGTATTCCCCCATTATTGTCTTCGTCCAGGATTTTTGTGCTAAGGTTGAGAGCTATGGTAAGAACTGAATTCACTGAATATGTTTGGGGGGCTGTATTCCCCCATTACTGCCTTTGTGAAGGTGTTTTTTGCTAAGAGGTTGAGAGCTATAGTGAGAACTGAATTCACTGAATATGTTTGGGGGCTGTATTCCCCCATTATTGGCTTTGTTCAGGTGTTTTGTGCTAAGAGGTTGACAGCTATGGTGAGAACTGAATTTACTAAATGGTAGCCATTTAAGTTTCAGTCTCCATCTCTTTCATAAAACAGCTGATTTGGCATAGTGGTATGTTGCTCTGACTGTTTGGCACAGCGTCCTGGGTTCAAGGCTTGGTAGTAAAATGTATGGTGGTAACACAGCTTTTTATTCTAGCAACTTTCCAACATTATACAAGCAATGTTTAAAATGTGTCCCTGGTTTTTGGGCTTTTGCCACCCCCCCCCAATAAATTTTGGCTTTTTCCGGATTTCTTGCGCTGCAGAGTTCAGAGATACAGCTGAGTGAGTAGATTTTACAAGGAGCTGAGAGCTGTAGGGGAGCAAAAGTTTAGTGCTGCTTATGCTGAGTCTGCTTGCATTGTTAATAGCACAACAGGTAGTCAACTTGCTTTTGATGCAGAAGGCTGTGGGTTCTACTCCCACAGTAGGTAGATCCATTGCTAATACTGTACTCTGTTGTAAAGGGGATGGATGCTGCAGTCCTCTTTGGTGAAGATACCTAGTAACTATGAGCCTGTTATCAGTTTGCCATCCATTCCCTATTGTGATATTACTAGTATTATCATTTTGTTAATGAAACATAGGCAATTTATTTCTCAAGGGCAACAGGCACTTTATTTGTAGATGAAACAATGACATATAAAGTTGTTTGCTAGCAGTAACCTCTTCATTAGTTAACAGATTTCTTTAATGTGGAATTATTTAGATGACTTTTACTTCTTCAAAGATCGTGCATATTTACTGATACTGGTGGACTGTAGAAGTTTGAGTAGGCTTTTATGATGGAAATGTTCTGAATTGGGCAGTTTTGTCAGTATTGGTGCATGCATTTTGTTTCGTTGTTTAATGGAAAAATGTTCAAAACAATAAACTTAAAATGCCCTCTTAACAACTGTACTATATTGTACAAGGAATATAATTTAATACAGTCAGGGAGGTGTATCAAAGAGCATGTGTACGTTTCGTGTTCAAGGGGCCTATGATTTGAAAACAGCCCAGAATTAATCTTTATCTGCCACTGGCAAAATGTATTTTCTTTGAATGTGTTTTTTGATGCTGTTTCAATGAATATGAGTTTCAAGGGCAGAGAAGTTTTAATGCTAAGTCTATTTTCATTGCAAGACTGCATTGCTTTGTTTAGCAGATATCTATTAAGGTTTATGCTGTAAAATATAAAATAAAACTTTCAAATGAAATCCATATCATTGCAGAAGTAAAGCAGTATGCACATTATAGTGTTTATGGCAAATAGGGTGAAATAACCAAGGAATGGGACATTGGAATGGCTGCAGGAGGGAGGCTCCATTTGACCATGCTTTTGTGAGGGGGGGGGGCGGCAAACTCAAAGACAGCCCCAACTGAACTATACCTCTCAACTGTCCAGATTTTTGCAGAATGAATAGATTTTTGCTTCTTATTTTTGATTTGTTCCTCATAAAATTTGTGATTTTCTGGCAAATCATTTAGGAATTAAGTCACTAAATAATGGCAGACATTTGAGTTTCAGATGTCATACCCTTCAAAAATTCATACTAATGCAAGACCTACAACTATTCTATTATCTTTCTAAGTTTATAAGAGCAATATTTAAAAAAATGTCTATTTTTGGGCCTGTATGACTTTGTCCAGATTTCTTGCTCTGAGGTTGAGAGGTATGAGTGTCAGAGCCATCACCATCAGCCAGAGACATTTCAAACTGTGACCTACTTGTTGCACTCCACTCCCCATTGTAGTGGCTCTGGATGTGTCCAAGCAAGGCAAGGAGCAGTTATGCAGTGTAAGTGTGCAGAGTATTCCCCTATCCAAGGTAGACCACAAGTATGACCGTGGCTTTTCATCTGTCCTTGATTTTGCAGAATGTTCTGGTTTTCTGTCATATTTTTATACTGTTGATTTATGCTTCTTATTATTCAGAAAATGCATGCTGTTGCAGTGCCCTGTTGCTCTGTATTAAAGTAGCAATGCTTTAATGACCATCAGGTAAGCTTGTCAGAGATTATAAGATGCAAGTAAGCTTTAATAAGCATACTGTTAAAGAATTACCAACATTGAAAGCCTTTTCATTGTTGCCATGCAGAGAATATTTACATAACTAGATAACGTATAAGCCTTAGGTATTGAAATGCATATGACAGTATTTGTAATAAAGGACAAGATTACAGTATTTTCAAAAGCTCATTACATTTGTTGGAGACTTGCAGTTATCTTTGCAGGCTTTACCCGTAAACTAAACAGAATGCCAATCTATCATGTGTGGTCCATAACCTGTGCAGTAATCCTTTAAGCAATTTATCTTGAGCTTGTTTCTTGTTCGATGTTCATTTTTTACTTTGATCATGTATTCTCCACGAAAGAAGTAAATTGTTGTTGTCAGGCAGCAGGTCTTTTTTGGATAAGAAACATTTTTGCAAGTGGGGATATCACAGAGATTGCTACTTTCAGCATGTTACTTGGTAATTTTATAAAGCTGAATATAAATTATAATTAGAACTGCAGTGCAAGGAGAAGTGGTTTGAGCTGAGTGCTGCTTTTTTTATACTTGATTTTGACTGGCATTCCAATAATGTATTTAAAAAGCAATTTATTTTTTCATGTCTCACAACCTTTTTGTTTCCATCTAGATATTAAGTACGTTGTCATGTAGCCAATGCATTGAAATATTTTTTTCTTCTACACTTCATTTTGTCTTGATTGGACTATCGTAATGACAGTTTGGCACCCAGGGCAGCGTATTTAATTAAAGTTCCAGTTGTGGTTTTGAGTATAGCTCCATGCCTTTCTAGTTGGTCACACCCCTTCCCATTGGCCCCACCCAGTCAGCTGTCTCCTGCAGCCCCACTTTAATTTGAAGTCACCAGCCGCCACTGATTTTTATACTCTTATTATTATTCAGAAAGTGCCTGTTGCTCTGTGTTTAAGTAGCAATGCTTTAATGACCATCAGGTTAGCTTGTCTGAGATTGTAAGATGCAAGTAAGTTTTAATAAGCATACTGTTAAAGAATTGCCAACATTGAAAGCCTTTCTGTTGTTGCCATCCAGGGAATACTTACATAACTAGATAACGTATAAGCCTTGGGTATTGAAATGCATATGACAGTATTTGTTATAAAGGACAGGATTACATTATTTTAAGAAGCTCATTCCATTTGTTGGAGACTTGCAGTCATCTTTGCAGGCTTTACCTGCAAACTAAACAGAATGCCACTCTATCATGTGCGATCTATAACCTGTGCAGTAATCCTTTAAGCAATGTATGTGGAGCTTGTTTCTTGTTTGCTTTTCATTTTTTACTTTGATCATGTTTTCCCCATGAAACAAGTAAATAGTTGTTGCCAGGCAGCAGGTCTTTTTTGTATAAGAAACCTTTTTACAAGTGGGGGTATCACAGAGATTGTTACTTTTAGCATGTTACTTGGTACTTTAATAAAGCTCAATATAAATTATAATTAGAACTGGAGTGCAAGGAGAAGTGGTTTGAGTTGAGTGTTGCTTGTTTTTCTTATACTTGATTTTGATTGGCATTCCAGTAATGTATTTAAAAAGTAATTTATTTTTTCATGCCTCACAACCTTTTTGTTTCCATCTAGATATTAAGTAAGCTGTCATGCAGCCAATGCATTGAAATATTTTTTTTCTATACTTCATTTTGTCTTGATTGGACTCTCATAATGATGGCTTGGTACCCAGGGCAGCATATTTAATTAAAGTTACAGTTTTTGTGGTTTTGAGCATACCTCCTCCCCTTTCTAGTTGGCTACACCCATTCCCATTGACCCCATCCATTAAGCTGTCTCCTGCAGCCCCCCTTTGATTTGAGGTCACCAGCTGCCACTGGGAGAGGCTGATAGAATCAAGTACACTGAGAAATTTTTGACATGAAAGCTGGTGTGTGAAGTGGATGTTTTTCTTAAAAAAAATGTACTAATCTGTAAGGACTGCAGGTATATTAAGAAAATCCTAAGCACATTACAGGATATCATAGAAAATGTGTGCATATACGAGATAAGGAGTCAGATGAAAATATATCAGAAGACACCAGATAAAACTGAAAATATATACTATGTGTCTTATCAGGTATGGGACATGGTCACTAACCACAGTAAATCCTTCTATGCAATCCAGCTATTGAGAATATTTGCAAGGCAGACAAGATCCTCATAATTAACATGCAAATTGTATCTTATTACTTTCCACGTCCTGTGGCTTCAGTGGCATGAGTCTACTTAAGTACTACAAGCTGTACCACAGTGCAGACTAAAGTGCCAGTTCACTTCTGGACCCATGTCAAGGCAGTGTAAACTTAATAACTAGAGTGCTCATGTGGCTCATTACCACTTATAGTGGTCTACAATTTTTTTTTTTATCTTCAGATACCCACAATTTATTAGAATAGACTGAACAAGAGCCACAATACATTTACATGAGTTTAATTTTCAAGCCAGTGATCTGATGTGACTTTACCTTGAAAACTATTACCAGACAAAGTGGATTATTTTATCAGGGAAAATAAAACACGGTGGTCATCAGAACTCAAGTCAGATTGACTTTGAACATTACATTGGGGTCCTGCACTGCACCACCATCTGGCAGTGGAAGTATCTGAGGATCTGTAAACTGTGGACTCCTGCACCATGTCTTCTCTTCTTCCCTTAGCCTTTGCCCATTACCCTCTTACCTATTTCCCACTCAAGCTACCCTCTCAAATTAAAAAAAAAAAAAAAGTAGGTGGTCTCCCCCAACAAAAACATAGTGCCCATCATGTCCCACCTCTTCCAGCAGAAACCTATTTGGTGATTTCTTTGTCTGCTCCTCTCTTTGTCTTCCCTTTTTCAGCCTTTTCTATCTCCCCCTTTCTATTCTTTATTGTAACCATCAGGGAATCTGCAAAAGGATACCCCTATATAAAATATTATAATTCCTTTATTTTTTTAAAATTTGAGATAGAACCACTGTGAGGTATGCCACTCGCCTTATACCTTTCAAGCCCGACTACTTTTAACCACACTCACCTGTGATACAAGAAATTAAGTAACATGAAGCCTCAGGCTTTTACATATTAATT
Organism: Protopterus annectens; assembly: GCF_019279795.1. Lineage (NCBI taxonomy): Eukaryota > Metazoa > Chordata > Ceratodontiformes > Protopteridae > Protopterus > Protopterus annectens. Next base: position 1,002,949,144 of record NC_056727.1, on the reverse strand, counting down.
TGCAAGTTCCTAATGCTGAATTTTACACACTTTATGCTTTTTCCTTGAATGGGCATGATTTTGAAAAGAGCTTTGCTTATGTTTATTCATCACAGATGAACTAAACTGTGCTTATTTATATATCCATATAGCAGCGCTAATCACAGATAACCACTTGGTATGTACAAAGTCCCAGACTATGAATACCAGCCTCAATGTATTTTCTCCATGACCTTAGCAACGAGATCTCATGCATTCCTTCTAAATGGCTAAATGACTATCGATCTCAAAACACATTAACACTCCACCTGCATTACTTAACCTAAAAACTGGTCTCTGAGAGTGGATGCAAGAAAATATAATTACTGGTGCTATTGCTCTGGACTAGACAGACTTTCATATTTCTGACAATCCAAATGACCTTTGGCCCACAGCTTCACTTCTTCACTATGTCATTTCTAGAGAGCTAGAATTGTGTCTGCGGTCCCATTTCCTAAGGATAGCGACCTAACTATTTAGCAACCATTGATCCATTTAGCTGCTTATTCCCTGCAATTGCCAAAAGTCCTTGTGATTCATCATGGATTTGGTCGATTGTAATACCTTTCACCAAAATATATTTATTAATTGACCAATTGATTGATTGATTGACTTTTGGTATCATGGTGTAGTGGTTTACTACTATGACTGTGATGTACAGGGTCCTGAGTTCTAGCCTTGCAGAGGCTGGTTATTAGGGAGGGGGTTGGCATAATGGTTAAGGTATTCACCTTATAGACACAAGGTGCAGGGTTCAAGTCTCACATAGGATAATTGGCTAGGCTTAAAACATGGCCCACAGGGGCAGTTAGCCAAGTACTAATCTATGAATCTAGGTAGATGGTCTGGTCAACAGACCCAACCCAGGCCCATAAGGGTAACAGTTTAGTATATCAAATTGTCAGAGCTATTATACTAGTTAGAAAAGCAAACTATTCACAATGCAAATAGAAAAACAGAGTAAAATGCAGATTTGTAAATATATTAAGTAGACAAGTATTTTCAGTGCCAATAGACACAGACAACTAAAGATATACCTTAATATGTTGAATGCATGAATGTACAAACATCTTCAATCAATAGTTGGTTTACAGTGTTTAATAGCATGTTTTTTGCTTTAAAGTTTCTAGTACAAAAATATTCTTTGTAGTAGGCAAAGGCATGTTCTTAATGGAGGACTCTTTGAACTGGCTTTTGAGCATGTTTAAAGTATCTTCTTGCCTGACATCTGTTCAGAGCTGGTTCTAGATGGCAGGGGCATGCTTTGCAAATTCTCTTTCACTCAAAGACTGGGTCTAAGTAAGGGAATCACATCCTTATTTATATCCCTCAGTGCATATCTGGGGTGACTGCTTTGCAAGCTGGATTTTGATGGGAGGGAATTGTCGAACTTCATCACTTAAAAGACCTGAAAGAGCAGTAGTAGGGCTGCTCTTCCATTCACTGGTAGCCATGTTACCTTGGATAGGAGTAAGCAAGGATGGGTTCTATGGTCAGCAGTAATACAAATCTACAGATTTTGTTAATTGCTGTTTGCGTATTTTATATATTTGTGCTTGAGTGGAAAGTTACTAATGGAAAACCATATTGGATTTTTGGAATTTATGCATTCGGTGTTATAAGTTGGCGGGGCACTGGTGTGAACAGGATATTTTTATAACACGGTGTTAGCTGTGAGATAACTTTATTTCTGATGCTGTCAGTGTGTTTAGTGAAGGATAATGAGTGGCACATCCCACTGTAAAATGAGACTGACAGAATGTTACACTCAAAATTCACTAAAAAGCACAAATAATTCTGCAGGAGACAAGCCCCCCCCGCACCCCTTGCAGAATCACTTCTTGTGCTGCACCTCCCCCACTCTCTTGAGATTTTATATATGACAACTTCAGGATTGTACAACAATGGAGAAATAGAAGAATTTATGTTCACCCCACTGCTTTACAACTCCACCCTACTCTCCCTAAGTTGCACTGGGCTACCAGCATAAACAGAAACAAATAAACACAGGCAGTCACACAAACTCAGACACACACACCCAGGCATGAACACACACACACACACACACACACACACACACACACACACACACACACACACACACACACACACACACACACACACACACACTAAACATCCTACTCTGTGCACACATATATCTCTAAACATACTCAAAGCACAAACATGCAAGCAAGCACTTACTATTAAGGTAAACATCTGACACATTCACAACTTGAAGAACATCTTCATTCACATTATAAATCTGCAAAACAAGCCAATAACTTTCATTTGAAAAACCATTAGCTGGACTAACTCAGTGAGACCCCATGAGGAATGCATGTTTAGTATGTAGATGATTTTCTATCACTAAGATCAGGTACAGCATCTTCAGTTGTTCAAAAAATCTTTCAGCAAAAATTTATCATGTTTTGATGGCACAAAAGAAGGTTAAAAATAAACACTAACAAAGCTGTTTACTGGTTCTCAAGTCTTGGCACACTACAAAGACTTAAGGTTGTTACACCATTCATGATTTATTACCAGTGTGGTGTTTCTGTTTTACAGATACTACCACGTGAGTACCTAGACACCTTTTTAATACTATACTGAGTCTGGAACATAGTACTGGTGCAACTTAAACTCTGTTAAAGGGTGTCTAATCTGCTTCCCCCTGATGTGAGTAAAATATAAATATTAATCTACTGATCCCTCAGCAGAAATGTGTCTTTAAGCAATAATCCATGACTGTGCATTAGTATATCAGGTTTACCCATGGCTGGTGTGTTTGATCATGTGGGTAAAGCCTGACTGATTAAACAAAACCAACTGTGGGTAAATCCTGATATACCCACAATCAGGAGAGGATTATTGCTTTCATACAATACCATTAAGAAAGAAATTACTTACCTCTCTTAAATAATGCAATTGTATAACAGAGCTTTGGTGTTCTTCCATCTTCTGTCTTGAAAGCTGATGTACTGCACATGCGTATGATACATCTGCACTTTTGCACAGCACATCAGTTTAATCCAAGGGGTAGACAGGGGAAGACAGAGTCTCCATAGCACTCTTGCCAAATTACATTCTAGCTTGAAGTTATTAGAAAATAAATGCTTGTGCATTTTAAAAATAGGAAGGATAGCAGAAATATGAGGAAAACCTAAGACATTCGGTAAATGTGTGCACACTTGCCAGGTAACAGATTTCTGTTTTTTTCTCATTTTCTAGTATCCCTATTAAAATATGTTAAGAGTAGGTCATCAAGTATGTATCAATGGAAAGTCTGTACACTCAAGAATACTTGAATGGCCAGACTGTTTTCTATTGGTATATGCTTTTTTTTACAATTGGCATGCTGATTGGGCTTTCCAATAAGTGACCACATTTTTGAATAGCAGTGAGACGTTATTGTATAATACTAGTTATAGCACATAATTCATCCTATAAATACAAATATATTCTAAATGGCAGTAAATATGATCAGCATTTTCATTTGTCTAACACACTACCAAGAACAGAACTGCTGGTCATGACAAAATGGTCAGGTGACTGGCATTTGTTGTTCTAACCACTATAGTTAAACCAAACTCACCTCTGAGATTTTGCATGTGAATTTTTGTGCACCTCTTGCTTATAAATTCACAATAAAGCCCATAAACAACCTTTTAGAGCCTAATAGTGAACTATTCATGTGAGGCTTCAGACTTAACTGTGTGTGAAAAGACCTTCTCTTCTTCCGGCTTTTCCCAGTTAGAGGTCACCACGGCAGATTGCCTGTCTGCTCATGATTGGCAGTGGAGTTTTACAGTGTCGAGTTGCCAGCCCGGCACCCAGCCTTTCACAGAAAGCACACACACACACACACACACACACACACACACACACACACACACACACACACACACACACACACACACACTCACACACTCATGCCTAGGGCCAATTTAGAGTGTCCAATCCACCAATAGCATGTCTTTGGGATGTGCGAGGAAACCAGAACACCCAGAGGAAACCCATGAGACCAAAGGAAGGACATGCAGACTCCGCACAGAAGGCACCCCAGCTGAGGATCGAACCTGTTGCTGTGAGGCAGCAACTCTAACCACTGCACCACCACAGCCACTCTGAAAAGGCCTTCTCTTAAATGTCTATAAATCCATGAGATCAATTCTCCCAGGAAGGTAAAAAATGAACAAACTGTATGTAAGATTTCAGGCTAAACTAAGAAAACCATTTCTAGTCTTTAAGAATGTAAATGTTTCAGAGAAAATGGATAATCAGCTGCTTAGCTCATTTTAGTGTTTGAATTCTTGTGAAGAGTGACTCATTGAGTTCAGTTATAATGTATTACATGTATCTGTTCTGCTTAACAACATCTTGTGCCATTCATTATACTGTCAATTATTTCTCTGTAAATCAATACTATTTATTCTTAAACAATGTATTGTCATTTCTTCCCTGCTTAAGTTTAACTAAAATATGCATTTTCTCTTGCTGTTTTAAGTAAAGCACTCATTATACAGTCAATGCATTTGTCTGTAAACCATCATTATCTGCTTTTTTTAAATATTTTTTGTCTCATTATGTCTTATACTGTATGTGCCTCTTGGCTTGGGTTGTGACTGAAGAGGGTCTGCAGACCAATCTATTTACTAAGTTAATAGAGAATAATAAACAAATAAAAGTAAAAATGAAACTCACTCTTCAACATTCTTTAAATAATAAAGGTAAATAAAATGTGCACTTCCAAATAGAGTGCTCTGAAATGTTAAGGAATGTAGATAGAATTAAAGGCAATAGAAAACTGATAGCTATATTTTGTGTATTAGTTACATTTTAGCAATAATCCATAAATGAATATGAGTAATATTGGATTTGCCCATGGTTGGCATGGTTTGATCACAAGAGCAAAGTCCATGTGATCAGTCAGACAGAAGTGGGTAAATTCAGCATTATCCACACAAAGGGGTAGGGTTTTGCTGTTTTACAGTGACAACAGTTTGTTTGTCTTTTCCCGGTTAGGGGTCGCCATAGTGGAACTCTGGTCTGCTTATGATTGACAGTTGATTTTTATGGTGCCAAGTTGCCAGCCCAACACCTAACCTTCAGTGAAGGCACGCCCATTCACGCATGTCTTTCGGAGGCCACTCGACTGCGGGGAGGACATGCAGACTCCACACAGAAGGCACTCCAGAGGAGAATTGAACAGGAGAACCTCTTGCTGTGAGGCAACAACGCTACCGCTGTACCACCGCGGCTTCATTTTACAGTGACAATAGTATTTAACAAAAATAGTTTCTTACCATTTTAAAATAATGTCATCATATAAACAGACTTTAGCAGTCTTCAGCAGCTTCTCCAGTGAGGGAAACGTCTACAATATATACTGGATATGCTTTCTGCATGTTCATGTCAACATTTATTCAATATACTGCATAGACTGGAGCTTCTAATGCATTTTTAGAAAAGAAACCAGCTTGTAAAACTCTAATCAATGGAATTCACATTACTAAAAATGAAAACATATATATATAGGTCTATTTTGTTTCAACAAAAGTACACTTTACCAAACCCCACTATACCGACTACAATATAGCGAAAGTGAAGTTTAACGAAAACTCACTTTCACGAACCACGATTCAACAAACAACAGTCAGTAGTTGTGGCATCACTTAGAAGAACAGGTGCAGTGTTTTTTCCTGCTGTTTTAATGTTATAAAGGGAGTGGAATATGTAAAGCAGCTGGGGCTTATTGATGTAGATTGCGGTACAGTGAGGATAAAAAAAATTATCCTTTTCCCCACTTTAGTGTGATCTCAGAGTTAATCATATAATTAGTGGGGGTGTGGGGGCTGCAGGCTGCTTGCTCCCCTGCAAAAATTTGTTTATAGTGTGTATGTTTGTGTATGTGCATTTGTTTATAGCGTATGTGCAGTTCAGTTAAGTGTAGTTTGCGAAAGTGAGTTTTCATTGAATTGCACTTTTGCTATATTGTAGTCAGCGTAGTGTCATTTGGTAAAGTGTACTTTCATTGAAACAACATAGACCTATATATATATATATATATATATATATATATATATATATATATATATATATTTATATTTATATATATATATATATATATAGAGAGAGAGAGGGTATGGTCACAGCTCTAGCAGCCCACACATATCTTTGTTTTCTAGAGCATTTTCTGAAAAATCAACTTAAGCATAAAGTAAAGAAATGTAAATATTTTGTGAGTAAAATCTACTAAAATTGTGCAAATAACAAAGTTATCAGTACAAAGCATTCCTTACTGTGAAAATAGTCAGTGCTTTCAAAAGTCTTTCCATAAATACTATAATATATTATTCCCAAAACAAGCAAATTGCCTGAACCTTCTGGATTAATGCCTTAACATCCAAGGAAAAAGAAAGATACTTGAAAATATAAAGATGTAAGGCAATACTATGGCACTGTGTAGTTATATGTTCCCAGTAAAACAATGGCACCTTCTTCTGTGATAAAAGTAGTCTATTTATTAAACCAAAAATAATGTAAGCACTTTCACAGTGTAACCCACTGCTTCTTTAGACATATTTGCAATGGTATCTGTCATACAAACTGTTTGACGTAGTATCTGAAGATGTACTTCCATCCGATCCTTTCAGCTTACTTTTCCTTCTGGCTCCACCGCTAAGGAACTTTTCAGGTATTAAAAAAGGACTATACAGGTGTATCCCTAGCAGTGAAGCCAGAAGGCTTTTAAAGCTGTTTCAGTTTTCCAGTACTGGTCTGTGGTAGGTTCTGTTTATGCTCTAACATGAGACTAGAGCATAACAGCACTGAAAAGTATTTAAGTTTACATCAGAAAAGTGCTTAACAAGGGTGTATTTTTGCCTATTTTGGATTACAATCTCATCATTCCATACACTGAAAATTTGTTTCAATGTAGTAAGGTCCAGAGCTGAAGTTGATAAAAAATTTAATGTAAAATTAAAAATGTTTATCAAAGTGACCTCTGTTATTGTGACTGAGTAGTCAACACCAAAAGTCAGCTATTCAACTGCAACCAGCTGAAAAGTCAGTTAATCTATTAATAACTTAGAAGAGAGCCAATCAGAAGCTATTTGTGAGTGCAGTAAGGAAAAAAAATTGGAAAGTGAGGAATACAAAGAGAAGTGTCGCTGGAAAATCTTCATCTGTGACAGACCTCATGGCAGAGCCATCGCAGCAGCAATGGCCTACTGAGCGTCCTTGTTCAAGAAGACAATTCAAATGCATATGGTAGTGTTTAAAACACGTAGTACTTTTGATAATTATGGGTTCAATTCCAGAAGACCTGCCCTCAGTGTAAGATTCCGCTTATGCTAAGAGCAGGTCTTTTGGACTCTAACTCCCCAGTGTAATCCTGTTTATAGTTAGGCTTTAGACTGAAATAAATCACTTACATTGAGAGCCAGTCTTTCAGAATGAGGACAGACCTACAGTGACAGTAACTCATTTGGAATCTGACTATAAATAAAAACAACAAACAAAAAGATGGAAGTTGTAGAGAAACACTCAGCAGACATTCAGCTGAAATTATTGACTTACAAAAAACTTCAGAAGACATGCTAATAATTTGAAACCACTTATGATGCTAAAAAATGAAGATAAGTGAGTTGGAGGACCGTTCATGGAGAGAAAACTTGCACTTTATTGCTGTTCTGGAGAGGCAAGAAGAAGGTATCTGTCAATGTATGACTGACAAAATCAGTAAATGGACTTTGATGCCAGCATCCTAACTATATACTGAAAGCCCACAGAGTTTATCTTACATTGGCTGTGGGTATGAAGATACTTAAATCAATGCTAGTAAAATTTCTATCATACCAACAAAAATAAAGTGTTATGATTAATCTTTGGAAATTGGAAAACAACTTAAAAATTAGACATAATCAAGTATACTTGGGCTATTACAACTGTACCCACACATATCAGCAGAGGAATACATTTATGCCAGTCATCAAAATGTGTAAGTTATTAAAAATAAAGTTTACACTCAGTTACACAGTAATATTCAAGGTTTTCGATGTGTCAGGAACTAAAATGTACTGGGATGCCATGGCCACAATAGAAGATCTTCAAAAGTTTCAGGAAAATCATGACAAGCCATGTGGAGAGGAGACAGATCCTAATACGGCTGACTTGGAGGACAAGATGGACAAGTGGTCTACTAGATACTAAGTCAACTCCTTTCCTTTTTTTAACAAAAAAAATCTTTGTTAAATAATTACATATGACATAGGCAGTCTTACATTTATATAAATGAAAAAACAAACATTGACAGCATTTTAGTTGCAAACATCATACATCACTTATAATCTAACCAGTCATTATCAGTTAAGTATTATACAGCTCATTCATACCCTGCCTTCTTTTAAACCTCGTTCCTTCTCTGCATATATTGTTCCCACAATTTCCATTTTTCCAGTGTAGTTTACTCCTTCCCTTTTCTAAAGATCCCAGTTCCAGTTGCTTAATCTCTGTTATTATATTCAATGCTGTTGTATTCAGAGCAAATATCTTACAGAGAAGAAGAAAATGAAAGAGATCTCCAAAATGAATTGGGATTCTGCAGGAAGATGTTCTGTATCAGGAAAATGTATGGACACTTCATGAATTCGCCTGGGCACTATGCAAATGTTAATGGCAAATGACATTCTTTTTTATAGATATATTCTTAATGCCTTTATTTATTTATTCCCCCTTTGTTAGATTCACAAGACATTCTGCATAAGTACTCCATTCCTTGTGTTTAGAAAGAGTAGTAGGCTGAGTGATATGACTGAATTTTTTTGCTCTCCAGCCATCTTTATGGATCTGGCTTTTTTTTGGGGAATTGATTATAAATGTTGACAATTCCTTATGGTGGCAGTTACTGCCAATCATATAGAGAAGTGAGGCCATCAACACCATAAAGTGTGTTTGCAATCATGTAGTAACACTTAAAGCACTGAGTTAATAACTTGTTAGCTAGTAAATATCTTGACTGATCTATATTCTTCACTTTAAAGAGATGCGTGATATTAATGTATTTTTGTGCTGTGTCTTTCTTTCTGTTATAGATTAAGTCCTGCATTACAAACCATGGCAACTTTTGCTAAAAGATAATTAGTTAGAATAAGCAATATGGGACCAGCTAGTCATTGAAACACAGCATACAATCTGACATGTTTCATCAATCACTCAGAGATGTTTCATAAAACAAGTCCCATTATATACCTTTTACAGTTGGGGGATAGCAATGTACCAGGAACATACCAGGAAGAAGGAAATGATATAAGACAGATGATACATATGCTGGCTGCTTTCACTTATTTTAGAGTTAACAACCTGGTGCACTCAAACAGCCCCATAATGAAGAAGCGTAAGGCAAGAACCACAATACACTGTAAGGCTGAGCTGCTAAATGATTGACTAGTTAGAAGTGACAAGAAAACAGAATGATTAGCTTAGGATTTTGAGAAAGAAAAAGCCTACAGATAACTGGCTAAACAGATTATAAACATAAGCTACTTATCTGGCCATCTCATGGTGGGACTGATATGAATTTGAATTCTCAATTTTAGTAGAAGTTGAACTGGTAATAGATTCTTAAAGGGGAAACCCAGGCTGCCTTTTGTGAGTTATGGTTCAAACTTTACCTTGATTAAGTGGGTCTACTTTCGAACAGTGAACGATCAGATGATCGAACGCTGTTAGAGCGAACACAACATGTTGAACCGGAAACATTGTGAATGGCCAGAACAGCAAATTTTTTCCCAGGGAAAGAAATCGCTGGGCTGGCCGTCTGGGTTGTGTCATTTCCTCCACTGTAGTGCAATCTCAGAGTTGGTATATTTAAGATGGGGGTTGTGGGGGTGCAGTCCCCCACATGGGTGGTGTGTGGGGCAAAGCTCCCACTTTATTTAGTGTTTAGTGGGGGGGGTTGTATTTTTTGGGGGGGGAACAGCGATGTTTTTCCCTGGGAAAAGAAAATCATTGTTCTGGTTGTTCACTGTTTTGGATTTTCGACATTTCGGGTTGATATAACAACGTTCAATCATCTGATCATTTGTTGTTATAATATAGACCCAATTAAGCTACAAAACTTACATGGAAATAGTTGATTGTTGGTTTAAAGAAACCTTTGGGTAGGGAAATACTGAAAGGTTTCACTAAGCTACCAGAACAGCAATCTACATAAACAGGACAATGTCATACAGGCTACAATGTCAACAACATGAGTGTGCAAGGAGATAGAGCTTGGGATGGGAAACCTTGGGAAGAAAATTGATTATTTTTAAAGAGTATGCCTTCTTCATACTAATGACTACATTAGTTTCATTGTCTTGAAGACAGGAAAAAAAAGACTAGGTTTTAAGGTATGTATGTATGTATATATATATATATATATATATATATATATATATATATATATATATATAAAAGGTGCAAATAATTTTACTCCAGTAGACCCATTTATTGTACCAAGCATATGAATGAAGATATTATAAAGCTAAGCAGAAGAGAAGTATATTATGCTGGAGTAATGGCAAATAGAAAGGGGGGAGTGTTAACATTAATCTCTAAAGATATCTACTTAAAAGTGGAAGAGGTAAAAAGGCAGGTGGGGGCATTACATCCTTATTAAAGGTACATGGCAGGGATGGATAGTAACAGTAGCATCCGTGTATGCATGCCATCTTCATCAAACATGCAATATTTTTAACAGGTTTTGCGTGAGATAGTTGCAATACAAAAGTGGATTACAATAATAATGGGAGTCTAGAACTTGGTAGGAAACCAGGAAGTGTTTTGGAGGAGGGTAAGGGTGCAGGAAACTAAAATCAAAAGATATTACAACACATATATACAAAGTTTTGGCTTTCAAGATGTATCTAAGAAATATGACAAATCAACCCTGAGCATAACCTTTGGTCATTTACTGAAATAGGATTATATATATATATATATATATATATATATATATATATATATATATATATATATATATATTAATAAATGGAATCAGAACAAATGGACAAAATTAAACAGTTTACCTATTGATATAAAGACAACATAAATGAACAGACAGCAAAGGTATTACACCATACCTATTCTGATAGCAACCCAAAAACCACTAAAATGCTTCCCCAAAGACTTGGGAACAAATAGTGAGGAGAATAATTACAAAACTAAAATCATTTGAGAGCAGTAAGATGAGTCCAGAGCCCATTGAGATCATAGACATAATGACAAAATTCTATGTCAAACTCTACCAACAGGATGTAGAAGCAGAAGGCAAAGAATGGGAGATGAGGGGCTATTTGAAGAAATTAAACTGACCCAGCATAACTGAAAAAAATATTTTACATATGTGCTCTGCTTCTATGCTGTGCTGGGTCCAAAGTCTTCTTAAGACACACAGTCTTGCTGGCTGTTTACTGCTGAATCAGAGACACAGAGCTTTGCATGACTCCATCTGTAGTCTGTTTAAAGCACCAAGCCTTTCAAATTGCACACTGATAAAGAAATATATTTTACAGCTATAAGCACAGTTACAGATAACTTATTTTTATAACAAACGACACGTACTCTTTCTGTCAGATTGCAGCATATATTTACAAAGTTTTCCTTCATTACAGATATGAATGATGACTTCTACAAAATACCTCTCTCTCTGTCCCTCTCTCTCATAACTGAACTACTACAATTTCTATATAGAGTGCTAGTCACACACATAGATTTTGTTATTTCCTCTTGGTATCTTTTTTAACCTTCTGTGGGCAGTCACATAATGTCTGTTTTTAGACTTTTCTATTATCCTGTCAGCAGTTCTGCTGATGTGAAAATGCACAAATGCAAGCAATCAGAATAACAGAAGTATGAAAGGAAACATCTGTTCTGTTCCTATTGAAAAAACATCACGTATTGCTGAGTTTAGATATTTGTTCTGCAAGCATGAGAAAAGCATGTGATACTTGCTTTCCAATATTGCTTTGTTAGGCTTTTTCTGATGCTGTGAAGAGACGCCTGTCTGTTATACATATAGTATGAATGCCCATTTTACATTGCTAAACTCTATACATATATTCAAGCAAACTTTTTATTCTATACTTTATCTTTTGGCATATTTACAATAGAATTAATGTCAGCCTTATATTCATAATCTCTAACAATAACTCTAGAAGGACAGTTGTGATAAAGGATAGTACTAGAGTGGAAATTAAGGGGGCCAGAAGAGGCCAAAAGGCTGGGTAAACACCAGGGCAGGATGGTACCTCCATTGAAATATGATGAATGCATGATGAAACAATTATTAGGGTATGGAGTAAAATATTTAACAACACCATGAGGGGTCATAGCATGAAGCTGTATGAAACAAGGGAAAGATGGATCAGATCTGAGTTATTGCAGTTCAGTTTCAAATTTTGAACCATGACTACAAAGTCCAAATGACAATCATAGCAAATAGACTAGCAAAACTGTTACTGAGCCTGCTAGATCCAGGTCTGTGCAGTTGTATAAAGGGAAGGCAAACATTTGATAACTTCAATAAGACACTAATTCTCCAAACAGATGTAGAATTCAATAAGAAAAGATTACTGCTGATTGGATTAGATGGCAAAAAGGCATATGACATGGTTAACTGTACAATCATGGAGCAGGTATAGCATGGTAGCATGTGGTGATATCAGCTGACCTGGTTAGTAAGTAAGTTTATTGTGATTTCAAAGGAACTGAGTGATGAAAATGTGAATGATAATATAGATGTCTTGAATTTGTCATAGTCACATTATGCCAAAGTTAAAACAAAATTTCAGTGAAAGAAGACATTATTGAGGAGATTGTCAAATGTAAAGGTGGACCACTTGTGTTGTATAATAATTATGGTACTAGGCAGTGGACCACTTGTGCCGTATAATAATTATGGTACTAGGCAGTGGAAGATTTGTGCTGTATAATAATTATGGTACTAGGCGGTGGACCACTTGTGCTGTATAATAATTATGGTACTAGGCAGTGGAATATTTGTGCTGTATAATAATTATGGTACTAGGCGGTGGACCACTTGTGCTGTATAATAATTATGGTACTAGGCAGTGGAAGATTTGTGCTGTATAATAATTATGGTACTACGTGGTGGACCACTTGTGCTGTATAATAATTATGGTACTAGGCAGTGGAAGATTTGTGCTGTAAAATAATTATGGTACTAGGCAATGGACCACTTGTGCTGTATAATAATTATGGTACTAGGCAGTGGAAGATTTGTGCTGTATAATAATTATGGTACTACGTGGTGGACCACTTGTGCTGTATAATAATTATGGTACTAGGCGGTGGAAGATTTGTGCTGTAAAATAATTATGGTACTAGGCAATGGACCACTTGTGCTGTATAATAATTATGGTACTAGGTGGTAGACCACTTGTGCTGTATAATAATTATGGTACCACGTGGTGGACCACTTGTACTGTATAATAATTATGGTACTATGCATGAAGCCTGTCCAAATCTAGTGGAGCTCATGCTTCTGGCTGTTGGGCTCTTGCCCTTTACCTGAGGGGAAAAAAAAAAAAGTTTGATAAATTTCAAAAGCAGATTATTATTTTTAAATTAAAAATAATAACAACCGGCTTTCCAACTTTTTGTTTTGCTTTGGAGCTCCTTGGAATTCTGTGCATGCAGACTTCTGAGGAGATCCAAAACAAAACAAACAAAAAAAATCTGAGTTCACTCACTGGGCTGTTTTTAAAACAACCTGGCTTGTAAGCATCGTCAAGTTTACACTGCTAATCAGCAGGATTCTTCAGAATGCCCAAAATGTCTCTCTCTCTCTCTCTCTCTCTCTCTCTGGGCTGCAGCATGAAGCTACAAAGAGAGGTTTTTCTTTGGCTCACAGCCTGACTTTTCAGAGTAACATTAAGAGGGTAATATATAAGTGCCAATGCACAATCAAGGCGGAAAAAATTACTTTAGGAAAATGTTTAGGATATCATTTTTTTGTTTATAGGCAAACTGCTAGCAACTGCCAGCATCATAAGGGGGCATAAGTACTTCATTTAAGTACGCGTGTGTGTTTTGTGTGCGTGTGTCTAGTTCAGATGATTGGTGATTTAAAATGTTGAAACGCATATGATCAAGTCCATATGACTGATATTTTAAAATGCTGAGATCCCAGTAAAGTGAATATCAGGGAATGTGCTCTTTTCCCCACTGTAGTGCAATCTGAGGGTTGATATATATAATTAACAGGTCTATATTAGTTTGCCGAAATTTTTTTCAGTGAACATGTATTCCTCACCCCCTATTCAGTGAAAATCATTTCTGCAATTCGCTGAATAATCCAAGGACAAAGAAATACTTTCCCCACAGCACAATGAACCCACATCTAGCTAAATCAAACCCACCCAAGTGGGGGTCTTTGTCCCCCACACCCCCTAACTATATATATAGCAACGTTGAGATTGAATTACAGTGGAGAAAGGGACAAGGTTGTGTAGTTAGCCAACAATGTCTTTGCCATCGGAATATTCAGCGAATCGTGAAAGTTATTTTCGCTGAATAGGGATCAATGAATACATGTTCACTGAAAATAAATTTTAGCGAACTAATATAAACCCATAATTAACAGGGCATCTGGGAGGTGCAGGGGGGCTTGTCCCTCCCCCTGGTAAAAACATTGTCTGTTCTTCTTTGTGGGTCTTCGACAATTTAAAATGTAAACCGTATGGTCTCAGTCATATGGATTTCAACATTTTAAATCATCAGTCTTCTGAACTAGATCAATGCATGTGTGTACATGATATATAGAAAGTGTGTGTACATGTGGGGGAGTGTAAATGCTCACAACTATCCCCCATTTTGCAGAATTCCTCTGAAGTTTTATATCTTATTTTGGGTTGTTCCTTGTTCTTATGATTTATTGGCAAATGAAGCTTGCAGTCAGTCAGTAAATAATGCTTACAGCCACATCTGAGATAAAGACTTAAAAGTCTTCAAGGAGTATACTGATATAAAGCCAATTATCCCAAGATGTTTCTAAGGATATAAATGAAATGCAATAGTTGTCCCTGATTTTGGTCCCTTATCAACCATTATTTTTAGCTTTCTCCTCTATTCTTGAGATAAGACATTAAGATGTAAGTGTGTGTGGGGTGAGGTGGGTTGTTGCACATTGTATTCTGACAACAGTTACCTGAAAAGATAAATCCCTGCATGGCAGTTATTTATGCATTTATTATATCATTATACAAGTGACTTTAATTGACGGTCACATATTGTGTGTGTGTGTGTGTGTGTGTGTGTGTGTGTGTGTGTGTGTGTGTGTGTGTGTGTGTGTGTGTGTGTGTGTGTGTGTGTGTGACACAGGGTAGGGATGGTCTGAACTGTCCCTGAATTTTGCAGACGTTTTCTAATTCTTTGTGTCATATTTTGGACTGTTTCTTGAAAAGGTTGTGGTTTACCTGTTAAATTGGTCAGGACTGTAGTCAGTAAACAAAAAATAGTAATGACAGATATTTGTGTTTCAATGTTACTTCAAAATGAGCAATTTTGCAAGCCCTGTTACTCTAAGCTTATAAAAGTATATAAAGGCAACAGTTCTACCTGATTTTGTTAATTTGTTCACTATTATTTTTGGCTTTCTCCTTGATTCTTGGGATAAGAGATGGAAACATATGTGTGAGGGAGGGGGATTGTGCACTTGATTCTAAAGACCCATGTATCTAAATGTAGCAAGTTGGACATAATTTTTTTCTCTTTCAATCACAGTCAGACATTTGCATTGTACTCAGTAACTGCCTGTGTCTGTTTGGTGGCCTGGGCATGATGTGTGTGATTATAGATGGTCATTGGCAGTGTGTTCTATTGAACAGCATTGCCATCTAACAGCACTTGTTCTCTGGCTGAGTTTTTGGCTGTGATTCCTTCTTTGTAGAGTCTGCATGTACTTTCTGTCTCTGTGTGGGTTTTATCCATGTGATTTGGTTTCTTCTCCCTGACCCTCAGCTTTATAATCTATCCCTCTAACCATCTGTATTTTTACTTTTGCCCTAATCTAACACCAGATCAATATAAAGTAGTTAAATATCCCTGTTCGGAAGGGCTGGAAGGCAGGTAATACTGTTTTGTTAGCTTAGACTATTATACTTTAGATACAACTTATTTTTATTGAAAGAAAAAATAAGACTTATTTTTTTCCTTACTCATAATTTTTTTATTCAGGCCATCATTAAATAAAAAAAAAATGGAATAAAGCTCTGAGGTGCACAACAGAGCATTTAGAATCCTATCCTATGACTTTGGATGGCTGACATACAGCTTAATTCACTTACATTCTCCAGATGCATGACAGTAAAATCTTGGCCAGTTACGGTCTATTAAAACAATTGGTGGGAGGACTGAACAAGTAACGCAAATTATGAAAAAGCATGGTGTAGGATCAGAATGAGGAGAAAACAGGGAGGGGCACTGAGAATGACAGGGGTGACCAGTGTGCAACGGGGGACCCTTGGAGTCTTTTGTCTAGGGCTCCATTTCTCCTAAAGCTGGCCTTGTTGAGAACAATCAGAAGTGTGAGATATTTATTTAGTCAGTAAAGTGGCTATATTGTTTGGTTGGATACTGAGGCAGTCTTTGAATAGTTGAGGTTTGGCATTATGGTTAAGGTGTTTATCTTATAAACTCAGGGTGCAGGGTTTGATTCTCAGGTGGGATTATAGGTTCATAGGTTCATAGGTTGGTACTGGGCTATCTGCCCAAAGGCATATATTAGCTCAGCCACGTTGTGCGGTATTCACCTCCCCTTTAGTAGTTCCCTAGACCCTTGTACTAGCAGCTAGTACCCTTGGCCCCTATCTAGTAGTGCTGTTGGTGTGATCCCTGGTGTGAACTTTCTGTTACCCATCCACTCATCAAGGTTCCTCTTGAAGAGTGATAGTGAGGGGCTCTGTCTTATGCAGATCGGGACCCTGTTCCATAGTAAGGGAAGTCTCTGCGAAAAGAATCTATCCCTCCAGCATGTTCTATTCATTGTTGTGTTGAGGTTTATATCCCTAGAGCATGTAGCTCGAGTAGATTTGGTTTTGCTAAGATGGAGCACGTTCAACAATTCTGGGTTGGACATGGCTCTGTACATTAGACAGAGATCGCCTCTGAGAAGGCGGTATGCAGCAGAGAACAGTTTTAGCTTTTCAATCGTGCTGCATAGGGCAACTGTTTGAGGCCAGTAATCCTATTGGTTAGGTACCTCTGTGGTCTCTCCAGCTGCTGGAGATGTCTAGCCAGGTACATTCCAATTGGTGCATTGTACTCAATAATGGGTCTGATGAGGGAAGAGTAGAGGGGCACCATTACATCCTTAGATCTTGATGTGAACCCTTTCATGATCAGATGGGTCACATAGAAGGATTTTCTAACCACTTTGGCAACATGGTTATCAAAGGAAAGCTGACTATCTACTTGGGTCCCTAGATCCCTTATTACTTCTTCAGATTTCAGGGGATTACCTCCTATGTTGTAGTTTGCAGGTACTCTGTTTTTTCCAAAGGAGATTACTATGCATTTTTTTGTATTTAGCTTGAGACCATGGCTTTGACACCATGCATCAGTCTCATTTAGACCCTTCTGGAGGATCTCCATGTCGGCCGGAGACTCTATTATAGCACCCAGTTTGCAGTCGTCCACAAACTTAGTCAGCCACAGCCCTTCCATGCTTGCCTGTACTTCTGAGAAGTATATGCCAAACAGGAGGGGCCCCAGGACAGAGCCCTGAGGCACATTGCTCATTACTGGTCTGGATTCAGACATAGATCCCGCTACTCTTACTTTATGGGATCTGTCTGAGAGCCAGTTTGCGATCCATCTTGTGACGTAAGGGTTTATGCCCAGGCTGGTGAGCTTATCAATAATACCTGAATGGGGAATGGTGTCAAATGCTGATTAATTGGCTAAGCTTAAAATGTCCTGCAAGGACAGTTAACTTAGTATTGAACTATGAACCTATGAAATTGAATGAACACATATTTTCGATTGCAAGTAAAATTCATTGACCTGGTGTAATAAAGCCCTACCTCATTCCAGTTAGCCTTACCCATTCAGTACTTCCTGCAGCCCCACCCCACTTTGAAGTCACCAGCTGACACTGTTCAAATGACTACTTTAATTTCCTTTCTTGAATTAGAATTTGAACAACAGGCAATGAATGACTTTGGCATGTAAATATGGAGTAATGTCAAACACTATGAAAACAATTTTATCTCCAGCATTGGAAATAGTGTAAATGTTAGATAAAGTCTTATCAGATACTAGATTTTAGCGCCAGCCACTGGAGATTTAATGAATGCACACCATGCATGGGGACTGCACAAATGTTGTAAAAGGTATGCTTCTTAAGCCACGTTTAATATGAAAATAAAAATCAAAGCAATCTATGCTAAAATGCTACACATTAAAAAGGGCAAAGAAAAGTGAGCAGTCAAATTGCTGAGTGCATGTGCTTCGAGTATGTTCCATGCATGGTAGAAAACTAGTGCAGGCCACGTAGGCCTCAGATTCAGTCACAAGTCATTCCTACTGTTCCCGCACAACCTTTAAAATTTTACTGATAGCCATTATTTCTTTTGCCACTAATTTTAGCCTGCAATGGAAGAAGACTCTGCACTCAGCTTTCAAACCACTTTAACATAAAAAGCAGAAAATATGTATATAAGATTAAAACAGCCCAGAAAAGAAAACTTAGTACAGAACCTGAAAACACAATGGTTTTACTAGAAAGATGAAGAAACAAGAAAAAAGGCAAATTGTTGCTTGAACATTTCAATAAATGCCAATAACTCTGACAAAACTTAACATTTTTAGCTAAAGTGTTTTTTCAAAGTACCATCTATGGACCACTGCTACTTCAATTACGATGCTGAGATCCAAAATTCAACTCAGATCCAAAATGAAACTTAGAAAAACAACTGCAAAATGGCAATTAAAAAAAATGAATTATACATTAGCAGACAGTCTATTTTATTTATTTATTTTTTTATTGTTTCATTATTTTTGCCACATGTCTGCTGAATGCCTAGCCTCCTCTTGATTGAGGACTACTCAGTTGGTGGGGGGGGGGGGGGGACTATCTTCCAGGCAGTCATAAGACTGCTTTGTGGCATGCATCCTGGGGATGAGACCTTTTCTTTGTCTTTTGGTCTAACCCCACCAATGAGGGTGACACGAGCACTTGTGTCACCACAACGCTGCTTATGTCCCCTTCTCTAGTCATGGATCTACTTCTCTTTATCAGACTACCACAACACTGAAACTAAAATCAGCGAGATGAGAAAATCAAACATTTAAAAGAATGAGAGTGCACAAAATCAGAGCTTAGATGAGCAAATTAGGTATATATTTTGAATGGAGATCTACCCTTTTCCTCACTGCAGCTCTATCTTGGAGTTGATATATATAATTTGCAGGGGGTGTGGGGGCTGGGGGTGCAAGGGATTTGTCCCACTGCAAAAATGTAAAAAAATTATTCGTACCTGCAAATTATATATGCCAAGTCCGAGACCACACTACAGCGAGGATAAGGGTAGATTTCTCTATCCTGACTGTACCACGATCTCCATTCAAAATATATACCTAGTTCAATCTTCTAAGTTCCGATCTTGTGCACTCTCATTCTTCTAAACGTTCCACTCATCTCACTGATTCTAGTCTCAGTGTTGTGGTAATTTGATAAAGTGAAGTAGATCTCTAATCATCACAGCAGGCTTGCAGTCTACAGCTTTATCCCTGTCATTAAAACAGAGGTGCTAGTTGACCAAAACTTCAGCCTCCCTCTCAGGATCAATGCACCCATCCTCTGTCCCTTCCTGCATTATCAACTATTCAAGTTACTATTAGGTTGTAGTCTGGGCTTTCTAACTCTTTGCCATCAACACACAATAGTACATAACCGTTTTAAAGGACACCTAAAATTATTACCCTGAAAATGCCATAAAAAAATTGTCCATAGCTAAATGCAAAACAATCAATTAGTAAAAATATATGGAGAAACTACTTACTTTCAAAATATACTACTTGTATATCTCACAGAGAATACCACTGCTCTGGAATAGACTCCCTATCCATGTAAAGCAAAGTTCATCCCTGTCTATCTTATAGGGCAACTTGTATCTATGGATGGGAAACAGAAAATTTACCCCAGGACTACCCACTGTACTACTAATGGACACAGGCAGCTCATCAATGCTTTATTCCATGCATGGGTCCCCCCAAATTATCCACAGTATGATCCCAGTTATTCCCATTAGGTGTAATATATAATTAATGAACATGGGATGGGGAAGGCCAATCTAACACCAAATGGGATAGGTTATTCTGTGCACCAAAAGGGACACTGCCTAGATGTAAAATGACCTCCAGGGGTAGCTAGCCTAGTACTTAACCTATGACTGTATAAATAAAAACCATGATTCTCACACAAAAAATACTTAGTGTAAAAGTAAAATGAGAAAAAAATACAGATATCTATGTTCTAAGTGACTTGATGTACTTGGGGAGTGCATGATACAGAACTGCCTGCAGACAAGGGGATTATAAGGCACAGGTCCTTTACATTTTGCTTCACAACATCCATACCTGCACCATGCATAGTCCTTCATGACTTATTGCCTACGTACACACTTCAGTCTCTCCTAGCAAGAGCATTTCATCCCTTGGGTTTTTTCATCAGAACCAACCCTTGCCAAATGTGAATAAACCCTACAATAGCCCATAACCCTGCCTTGAATTATTGTCATAATATAATTAGAATGTTTTACATACAACTCAGTATAAAGACTTCAAATCCTGTCCTGAAGAAAGCACAAATATATAAATAATGATGGTTCATAGTATCACATGAGAAATGGAACCAAACTTATGAAATGCAAGATTCTGAGAAAGCATTCACACCACATAGACAGGACCCATAGAAATGTAGAGAAAATGCCACCTTCTACTCAGAGATGGCAGAATAGTAGTGCTGCAGAAGTTACACATTATTGCACACCAAGAAGACAGCTGCTATGCAGTAGATATGCAATTATGTTTATGGCATGAGTAAGAGTTGTATGGCTATTCAGAGACAGCTATTCTGCGCATCAGAACTGGAATTTATCAGATTTGCAGAGGCAAACTAGTAGAAAGAAGTCCAGTGGGCTACAATGGAAACAAAGTTTGGCACCCCAACCACTATACCACTAATATCTGTACGCACACAATTTGGTCAATTTTCATAATGCCTCCAGTAGCAGCAATTGCACATATGTACATGAATCTCAGATATGACCACATTAATGACCTTATAATATATTCTTCCTACCATGGCACTATGGTTTGAATCTTCTGTTGTTGGAGTTTTGGCTGTTTTTCTTTTTTTTTTTTTTTTTTTTATATTTTACAGAGTAGTCTGTTTCAAGTATCAACTGGTCTTCCACCAAACCAGTTATTTTTTACAGCTCCATTCCATGCTGGTCTACATATCATGTTGCCTTTCATAATGTCAGGCATTGTTCCTGGCTAAGTTTTGTTTTCAAAAACTTTGTTGGCCAATATCAAGTTCCCACGACTAGTATAAACAAACAAAATGGCATGTATGGCTTTGTGTTTTTGTTTGTGTAATAAATCGATTACATCATTCCCCTGATCTACTTCTCCATATTTGCCTTACCCTGTTTGCTCAAATTGTTTAGAGACAGTGTTGAACATCCATGTATTTTATTTTATTCTTTGTCTGAAAAAAAAATGGCCACCATCTTGTTTGTATTAGCTAAAAGGTAGAAGTTTAATGAGAGTAAAAGTAAATAAATAAGTAAATAATAAAACTAAAGTAGAACACAAGGACTAGCAATTTTAAAAGCCATACGTAGTGAATGTGGGAAAATAAAACAAAAGTAATGCACTTCTCTCTCTGTGAGTGCGTATTTGTGTGTGTGTGTGTGTGTGTGTGTGTGTGTGTGTGTGTGTGTGTGTGTGTGTGTGTGTGTGTGTGTGTGTGTGTATGCTTGCAAAATGCTTACATAATGCTTACATAATGTATATATCTATATTTTTGATGTAAAATACATCCTCCATCAGGAATTACATATCCTAAACCAACTATTAGACATCAGCTAGAAGAATGATTTTTACTTAAAAATATGAAAAAAGGTAACAAATGTAAACAAATTTAAGGCACAGACCATTTTAAAGTGAAATAATACCCACCAGGATGAGAAATATAGGAGAAATACTGGACATTCCAGGGAGAAGAGGCCATCCACCTGCAGCATTGGACCTCACAACAACCTGGGTGATCTGTCATTTACTTAATAACACCCAGGAGTGAAGGCTGGAGAAATTAGAAGAGTGTTGAGTAGGGACCCCTCAAAAAACACACACACTTGTGCACACACACACATGCACACACACATATATATAGTTATGTATATATATATATATATATATATATATATATATATATATATATATATATATATATATATATATGTATGGGTTCCGTCAATTTGTTCGAGGTTTCACTACTTCGAACTCCACTTCACCAAGTCCACTTATTCGAAGTACTGAAACTTCGAACATTGACTTTGGCAGGCACACTATAGCGCAGAATGGGAATATTCCCTTTTCCCTGCTGTAGTGCGATCTCGGAGTTGGTATATTTAAGTAAGGGGGTGTGGGGGGCACAGCCCCCCACATGTGGGGTGCAGGGGGCAAAAACATGTTTTAGTGGGGGGTTTTTTTAGGTAGCAGACTTCAG
>NC_056727.1:1002813825-1002921325 GCF_019279795.1 Protopterus annectens | reverse complement strand
GTCAATTCAGAAAAAAACTCAATACCAGTGGAGAGTTGTCGCCCAGACATTCTGGCTGATGTAGTCGAAGAAGGTTCACACCTCCTTGGGACGATTCATGCCTGATTAGAGAATGCTATAAGAATCGCAAAAAATCCAGTAGACAGCTGCAGGGGATGATAGAACAACAGGGTGTTACAGTAAGTTCCAGAACTGTTTTGACTTCTGGATGCTGGGGTTTGAGCTTGCAGACCTTTGAAAAAACAGAAATTGTCCAACCAAATGAAGGCAAAAAGACTGTGCCGGGCAAAAGAGTTTCCAAACTGGTCAGAAGAAGATTGGGAAGATGTTGTTTTCAGTGACAAGAGCATAATACATTTTTTGGATCAACAAGTACAATATGTCAGACGACAATGTGGAGAGCAGTTAAGGGATGATTGTATCAATCAGCACATCAAGCACCCTACTCAAGTAATGGTGCGGAGAGTTATGTGCCTCTACAGAACAGTTTGGATCTACATTGTTCAGGGAAACATGATGCAGGAACAGCACAGAATCATACTACAGCAACGTCTGCTCCCTCGGCTAGCGACTGGGCAAAGAAGAAGGGATTTACTGAGAAACAGGACTTCATCTTCATGCACAATGTTACCCCATGTCACAAAGGTCAACAAGTGACAAGTTTCCTTGAGGTCCATGGTATTGAAGTGTTACCATGGCCGGATAATAGCCCAGATATAAATCCAACAGAGAACTTGTGGGCTATCCTGAAATCAGATATGAAAAAAAAGACCATAACAAACATGCAGCAATTGAGTGAAGAACTCATTTCAGCTTTGCTGCACATTGCTTCTATGACTGAACATTGCCAGAAACGTGTTCGTTCTATGCAGTGAAATCCTTGATAAAACCAAAGGGTCATTCACAAAATATTAGAACATTGTATTAGAACATTTTCTCATATTATATTACATTTCACTGAAACTCATTTCGTTGAAATGTATATGCCCTTTTCCCCATTGTAGTGCAATCCTTGAGTTAGTATGTATATATATATATATATATATATATATATATATATATATATATGTGTGTGTGTGTGTGTGTGTGTGTGTGTGTGTGTGTGAGTGTGTGTGTGTGTGTGTGCCCGTGCTACTGTGATGCATGGACTGACAGGCAAAACACGACAGTGGTCAGTGCTGGCAGTCCAGGGTTCACTTCAGAGACATGGTAATTAGTTGCTAATAAGGTGCTTTTTGGTGCAGATTTGCCATGTCTTGGAATCAGAGACTGTTGCTATCATGTTACTTAAAAGTTCCAAGGTAACCAATTAGTGTTTGCGGTGATACTTTCTCTTTGTCGCCGGGTGTAAGCCTAAAATAGTGTATACAGGAATAGGGAATTGAAGAGTGAAGCTAAGAAGATAGCCAAGAATAAACAGAATGTCCGTAGTCAAGTGTCAGAACTGTACCCCCCTCAAAAATTCAGAGAAATTTATCTGAATACAAATAGTACTCATGACAAGTTTAGAACAAAAGATAAATACAAGAATGCAAAAATAATAAAATCAGTTAACTTGTCTGATAGTTCATGCACAATGTGTTATGGGCAGACATAAAAATGAACTTTATAAAGAATGAAACATTGGGAATAGTCACATTAGACCAAAATACTTGAAAGACACAGATGACCCCTAGCATTCACAAATGTGACATGGTAAAATTTCACAGGAATAGACAAAATTAAATGGTAAGTCATAAGTAAAGCAAAAAGCAAAACGTGCACAAAATAGAATAGAACTAACAAATATTAATTTGAAGTTGATACATTTCAAATGGGAGTGTTTAAACTGGAAGTATAGATCAACAAAAGCATACAGACTTTAGATATTATAATACAATAATTGACAACAAAAGCCAGAAATTAAACAAAAGTAAAATAAAATTAAGTATGACCCTCATTTAAATAGTGGTCCATAAATTATTCAACAGCAACAGAGTTGAGGTCAAAATATATCAGTGCAAAAGAAAAATAGAGTTAGAAATATGAAAATAGCTAGTTTATAACAAAATTTAAAATAAAAGTAGATGTGACCTTGGCACAAGTACTGTATTCTTGCATAAGTGAATGTAGATAAGTTCTGACTGAGTGGACACAGCAGTGGAAAGTGGTCCATTTCCTTGGAGATCTTGAAGAAGCATGCAGCAAGGTGAACCTGAAATGAACTCAGAGAAATAAACTCAGGAAACTGACATATAAGATGCAAATCCAAAGTAAAATGTCATTGAGTTAGTGTTATTTTTTATAACTGTATGTGGTACCTTTCAAAACAGAATACAACAGTTCTTAAGGTGTGCTCCCAGACACCCAAGAGCAGAAAAGTGCCTGGCAGCAGAGCCTAGGAAACTCCAAAAGTGCCAAAATGCAGACGCCAACACAGTGGATCACAAGTTGGGCACCGTAAGCATCTGGCAGATAAAGCAAGTGTAAAATTGTTAAAGCAGGACCAAGCATAGAACCCACAAGAACCTATGCTGCAGGGGCTAGATTATAAATTCAAAATTTGTGTTGTACACTCCATTATTAAAGTTATGGTAGTCCTATGGTGAGCCCTGTCAGTACAAAGATCAGTACCATCGGGCCAAATGTTCCACATGAAACAGACTAACAGCAAATAGAGACACCGAGCAGGCACACAACAAGAAAATAAAACTCTCATTAAAAATCATGGTATAGCAGCTAGGCAGCTAGTTACCACTGTCTTGTTGATCTGAGAAAGAAATGTTTTATAAGTAGGCATAGCATTTAAATAAAAAGGATGCATAACTTGATTGATTAGACTAATGGATGATATGAATGGGTTATGTGAATATAAAATTAGAACAGAAATGTTGACAAATTCAAATTTAGTAAAGAGCTGGGTATATACAAGCTAATTCTTCTAGGTACAAAAAATATTTTGTGTTACAGAGGATCTGGGGGGAAGAGACTGGCATAATGATTAAGATCTTTATGTCACAGATACAAGGCACAGGGTTTGATTCTAAACTCTGGCTATTAGCTAGGCTTGTAATAGTCTGCAGATTGATAGACTAGTGTATACACATGAACATATCTGCATCTTATCAGCAAGGAGTGAAATGGGCACAGTAGGTAACCCTCATGATCCTCATCTGGTCTCAAGCTCTGTTTCTGTATGCATTTGCAGTGATAGTGTGATCTATTCATATTTTTTGTGAGTTCATTAAATTGAAGTATAAATGTACCATCTACCCATCTGCCTAAAAAACAGAAACATCTGACTTCAGTTCTTGAATGCCTAAGTGAATGAATGAATAAACATACTTACTTGTGATGGAATGTCCCAGGTTTAACAACCTTTCCTCCAAAGTGTAAACATCAATCTACACATAATTAGTGTCATTAAATAACACTGCTTACATGCATAGGAAAAAAACTTCATCTAGATATTTTTATGCAACTCACTGTTTCTGTTAACTGCAGTATTATCATACATAAAATGCAAAAGTAAGTTAAACATTCCATTAGAAAACTTCAGGTTTTAAGTGTATTGCTCTGCCCCTGAACAGAAAGGGAGTGTTTCTACTACTAAATGGAGTGCATTGCATATTTTATTTTTCACTGCGCTGAAACTGTGGAAATAAGCCCATTATGGTCACTGACTCCAAATGGCATCAATGACCTAAATGGACATTGGCTGCAGTTGGAGTCAATGTCCAAAACTGGTTTATTTCTCTGCTGTCTGAAGGTATGCTTAGGTAATATGTTTTGTTATGTCATTCAATAAATGTATCACTGTCTATCATAGAAGCTTAAACGGTGCCTATATGACATCTTTTTTTTTGCAGCAAGTTGTGATTTTGATAAACAAGTCAAACCACTCTGTTAAATAACATCATGAACTGTATCATGGTGCAATGGTAGCATTGTCACCTCACAACAAGAGACTGTCTGGTTTGATTCTTGGCTGGGGTGCCTTCTGCGTGGAGTCTTTATGTCCTTCCTGTGTTTGTGTGGGTTTCCTCTCACATTGCAAAGACATGCATCTGGAGCATTTCTTCCCAAGGCCTCTGCTGAAAATTGGCTTTGTTCCAAGTCAGACTTTCCCAGTTAAATCATAAATAAAAATAATGCTCAGAAAATGTGCTACTGAATTGGAAAGCCTATTTATTATTAAATAATACTGTTTTGTGTACAGATCACTGGGAATATTTTTTAAGTACTCATTAGGGTACAGGTAAGCTTCCTAAAATGTTTATTCTGTGCATAACAGGAATACTGTTCTTGAATAAAGAAACTGCACTGTTAAATAAATAATAACAGAACAGGTAGCATAGAGTCTAAAAGCAGCTTTCTCATTCATATGAAAATATAATTATCACCCTATATTCTTGGAACAGCGTAAGTGGAGAAAGAAAATCACAGCCTGTTCGCTCTGCTGCATTTGATGGCTTTTAAGTGTGGGAATACAGACATATATGGGTACTTACAACTTTTTCTTTCTCTCATCTCTTCTGTTTGACTGCATTTTAGTTGGGGGGGGGGGTTAGTGTAGTTAGTTGCATAACACTGCGGTGCTTCACTATCCTGTTGGGATTTCTTCTTCTTTTGAAAAGACTAATGCGCTTGCTGAATTTGCTTGGAATACTGCAAATGGTATGGGTGGAGGGGTAGAAGGGAACGTTCTGTAAACCTTAGACACAGAAAGCAGATTTCTTAGAGCTGGCAGCCACAAAGGTTAGAATTAGAAATGGTTTGCCCTATTAATGATATCATATATTCGTTTGAAAAAAAATTCTTCCTAGGAGCACGCATTTAAAGTTCAACAGATGATTTTGGCTCTAATATTTTAACTGTAAGTGAATCTGTATCACTTGGTATTCCTGCATTTAACATGCTTTGGAGTTATCAAATCATGTTGTAGTTCATGCTTCACCCTGGTGCTACCCTTTTTATTCTGGGCATTTCCAAAATAATTCATGACTTAAAACTATATTCTCAAATATTGCATTTTATAAAGACCACATATAAGCATTACTGTATTTTTCATTTCCCTTTATGGTGCTTTATCAATTAAAGGTCACATTCCTGGGATCTTCCTGGCTTCTATATGCATTGCTTTAATGTATAACTAAATGTTTCTGTATAAAATTAATCTAGTAGTACAACACATGGATTTAAGTTACATGATGTTAATAAGCTTTGTTCCACAGCATTAGACTTTTCCCTCATTTACCCTGTTCTGTAACTTTAAGAAGGTCACTTAATTAAAACAGACCTCTAGGACAGAGAGTGAAAAATGTTACTTTTGCATAGTGGACTTATTTCCATAAAAAAGTATACCATGGTAACTGCAGTATTTTATTTGTTGAACTGCTGTACTGACTTGCATGAAATGGATGTGTTAGTACATCCCTGCAGTGGAACAGATACCAGGAACACTGCAAACCTATGAAGTCATTGATGCCCAGTACTCGCCCAACACTGTTATGTCTGTTTGAACAAGGATATACTTATGTAATTCAGAGATATCGGGTACCCATGCAGACAGATATATTACTGTCCAAGACTGCATACTGGGGAAAAATGGAAACAATACCTGCTGAACAAAACTTCCACAGAAAACTAACCCCAAGCCTATGCATTGGGCAAAAAAAAGAAATGTTTTGTTTAAACATTAACTATACTTCCTAGCCAGCAATATGTAAATGTCCTTATACGTACAAATCCTGCAAGTACATGAATTTAAGTCCCATGCAGTTGTGGCCCATCAATAGCAGTGTGTTGATGCACAAATCTGTCAGCACGTTAATGGTCCATTAGTGGTTTCATCCACAATGACCATGGAATTTGGTATTCTTCCAGGGATCTTATAGCTTCCTACTATGATTTCCATTTACACAAGTGTAAATATAGGTCATATCATGACACTTTAAGAGCAAGAATTCACACCTCTGGCATACCTAGTCAGGAAAGCTCATTCAAAATTGCTGCTATAATCCTTTTCATATAAAAACATACACGTGCAGTTATCTGGGCATGCGCATGTGCACAGGCACACACACACACACACACACACACACATATATATATATATATATATATATATATATATATATATATATATATATATATATCCACTCACACACACACATATATATATATATATATATATCTATATATCTATATATATATATATATATATATATATACACACACAAAACACAACTGTATATATTTTTTGTTGTGTCTTTCGCCTTTTCCCAGTTAGGAGTCACCACAATGGAACTCCGGTCCGCTAATGATTGGTAGTTGATTTTTACGTGCCGAGTTACCAGCCCTGACACACAACCTTCAACGAAGGTACACCCATTCATGCATGTCTCCACGCAGAAGATGTTCTAGCTGAGAATCGAACCAGACAGCATCTTATTTTGAGGCGACAATACTACCGCAGCACCACCACCACATAATTTTACATCTGTATCTATATATATATATATATATATATATTATATATAGCATCCATACGGATCACATATATATATATATATATATATATATATATATATATATATATATATATATATACATCATCTATATATAATAAATATTTATATCATATATATCTATATATATATATATCTATATATATATATATATATATATATGGCATCCGCATACTTGCGCAAAAGTGCTTTTCACCGAAAGGCACTTTCGTGTAAGTATGTCTGTTGCGAAGATAGCACTACAGTGGGGATAAGGGAAAATTCCCTTTTCCCCACTGTTGTGCGACCTCGAAGTGAGAATATTTAAGTAGTGGGGTGTGGGGGGCACAGCCTTCCACATGGGGGGTGCAGGGGGGCTTGCCTTCCTGCAAAAACGTAAAAGTAATGTTTTATTCTTTTTTTTTTAAACACACTTTAACGAAAGCACTTATTCTGTGAAATCGCTTTCGTTAAAGTGTGTTCGGTGATTGTGGATTCGGACTATTGAACTTTCGTTCAATAGTCCTAGATCCACACATATATATATATATATATATATATATATATATATATATATATATATATAATTACACACACACACACACACACACACACACACACACACACACACACACAGACACACACATATATATATATATATATATATATATATATATATATATATATATATATATATATATAGATATACAGGTGCACATGAGTACATAAACATCAACACATGCACACAATCATGCATATGAGTACATAAACACCAATACTCACATGACATATGTAACACTGTCTGGGGAATGCCCCTTATAGTTCCTTTGCCTGCTAGCTGCCTTGTTGATCAGACTTTCTCCACACTGTACTTATTCTTATCTTTCCTATGTTAAGTGCATATCTCATAGCTTTCTAAAAAAGATTCTACAATAATAATTACTGAGTGTGCACTCTGGCTACATACATCCCATTTAAGGGGTTGTGATATGTAACTACAGCTAAGTGTTCTTCAGTATAGGTAAGAATGTGATTTGTGTTGGGTGCACATTATTAGAGATGTCACAATATGTTTCTTTTGCTACTGGAATAGAAATAAAATCATATATACCATTGGCAAAATATCTTGCATAACATGGCATGGACCAAAAATATTGCCAAAAAAATAGGCCTGGAGTTGTTTTGGGTGCATCATTAGCTCTTTCGCAGTAGTATTAATCTATATATCTTTTACTGTCAATGTAGCATGTGATGTGATTGATCGTATTTTACCATGGTGTCAATGTTCCAAAAGATTGTGTGCATGCGTGTGTGGGGAAGGGGGGGTGTACAGGTGGGTGTGTTTGTGTATGTGAATGCATGCAAGTGTTTGCATATGACTAAGGAACATTGTTCAGTTAACTGGTAAAACATGCGGGAAGCTGTAGGTTTCTGATGTGCTGTGTCCAACAAAGAATACTGATAGAACATGCCTTGACTAAATACAATACAGCCCATGTTCCTGTCAAATCATCTGCTGACAATATGAATGACATTCATTTTTAGGTGCTACCAACATCTCACAATAAAGGATTCAGTTTCTAGAAACTGTACTGCCAGGTAGTACTAATAGACTGGTAAAGACATACTGCAGACAAGCCAAGAGTTCTTATCTGAGAACTCATGGTGCTATTCTCAGGCAAACAGAGTACATCAGCATCTCAGGTGATATAAGGTTGGGCGAGTCAATGTCATCCGAGCCTTGTCAGCAAAATGGCCTGCTCCCTAAAACCTGACTCTCACTACTAGAGCTTGCCTTGAAAAGATAACTAATGAGCCAGTTGGGAGCAGGTAGAAAAGTCACCGACCTGACGAAGAAAAAAGGAACAGGGAATTACATGTTTTTTTTTTATAGATAACAGACTTGCAGCCTAAGAAAGAGAGTCACATAAAACAAACTTGTAATCTGGTTCCTTTATAATGACATCCAGTTCAGGTCATAAAGTTTTTGCTTTTATCATTCATATACCTTAACTCTATACATGAGTTATATTGAGAGATAGTGAACATTGTTTAAAAAAAGCATTGTGGAAGTAGTATTTAAATCATATTAAATATTAGATCAATTATCTAGGTCAGGTTACTTGTATTATTGTGTGATTTCCCACATGGCATAATCTGCTTGAATTACAACTGCCAAATAACTTTATTCATGAGAATGGATTGAACTCCTGCAAAAACTAACAGAGCAAAATGAAATACTGCTATTAGATGATGCTTCCCAAAATAGAAATTGAAAACAATTGCTTACTTACTGATGTAGGGGTAAGTTGTCCATCAGTACTACCAGTATCCCTTGTCTGAACAGCATTATAGGTTCTGAAAGGACAGAAAAAGGATAAGGCATGAAAAGTGGGGTCTGCTTGCCTTCTTCTGTGGGTGTAAGTGAAGTCAGGTTTCAGAGAGAACAACACCCTCAGTAGAAACCCTACTGAAAATTACAGATATGAGGAAAGAAGCTTGGCTCTGTTGATGTAAGGGGTCCCAAGTTGGAGATATGGCCTTGTAAAAAAGAGGGTCCCTCTACACTGCATGCCTGCTTAGGTATCAGTCTAATGGGGCTGTTGGAAATATAGAGCACTAAAAGTAATAAAATATCTACAGTACGATATCAGCTAGTCGTGCCAGTCCCGACTGTAATACCTATCAGGGACTACCGTGAGAGGCATTAAGAAGTGAGGTAACTGAGATGCTTAAATGGAAGGATAAATTCAAGCAAAATACTGAAAAAAGCAGAATGCAGTAGTTATAATAATTATAAGCATTTTGACAGTGTCCTGCACTGCAGAACTGAAAAGTAGTTTAGATGTAGAAGGCATAGCTCGAGCACTGACTATCTAAACCATCTTTTCTCCATGAGTAAATCTCAGTTTTACTTAAAAAAATGTCAGGCACATTATTAAAATCACTGTGGTCATGAGATAACATATATGTCTATATGCAGAATCAACATTCAAGGAAACTATTTCTATCAGAAAAAAATGTCAATATTCCACAACATGGCATACCTCAAAATATACATAAAAAATAAATAGTGTCTTTTGTAGAGGGTCAAACACCCTTCACCAGGCACCCCCCCCACCTGACTAAATTTACTAACTATGAAATAGCACAACCTTGGAGTCGAGGTAAAGCATCCTTACCCCACTGTTCTGTGATCTCATTGTATTAAATACCCCTTTGTCGGTGAAAAATAGAAAGAGCTGACACTAGATTAAATCCTATATCATTACATAAGGGGTTAATTATCACCAAGGATTGCATTCGGAAAACATCCCTTTTTTATTCTATCCTGAAACTACAAACATGAGTGCTGATTAGTCAAAAATATCGTCTCTCCAAGTATAGATCTCATAATCACAAGACAAAGCTAACAACTGCAATTTTTAAATTTATTCCTAGAAAAAAAAAATCTTGAATGTTTGTAGAATGACACTGTTAGTAATTGTTATTTGTCACTATATTCAGAAATGTTTTTCAGAGCTCCCTAAGTGAGCAAAAAGAAATAGATTATAAAAAAGAAAAGTTACTATACAGGAGAGTATTGAAACTCTGTAGTAGCTAGGAACAGAGATTGTTTGTTTTGGGAAGAAATATAAAAGTGGTTTATGAAAATGTCACAATTTCTTATAGTACAACAACACAGGTAGTATAAAGATAATTATACAATGATGGGTCATTGTGATTCACAAATGTGCATGCTGATTGTACAGAGCAACCAGTATGCCCGTTGTAAACTGAGCATATACTAACAGAAAAACATCAGGCAGCTAATGTACCATTGAGTGGCCAGACTTTTATTTTAGAATATTCTACAGAGGGCAGAGCAAAATATAAGAACAATTAGGCATGTTCTGCAGAAGTAAAAAAACAGAAATGTACCTGATTTTCCTTGTATTTGTGTGTTGTCCCACCTTAAATCTTGTAGACTCTTATATCTCTCTACTGTCCATATCTTCACAGAATGTCCAGATCTTTGCCTCATAGCACTGGTCTTTTCCACATAAAAAAAATACATTTTTCTAGCAAGCCATTGGGGTTGAAGTTATTAAATAATAACAGACATTTACAATTTAGCCTTCATACCCTTCAAAAAATGCACGCGAAAAACAGCAACAAAGATTCTCTTCTCTGCTGCTTCTTTTCAGCAGCCCTGCAAGTGTGAGAATGTAAGTCCCATATGCATGCACATTACATCAGAAAATGCAGAAGAACTGGAAACACTACTGGGCCGTTATGCAAAGACATTATGTAAGAAAGGTAAGCAATTTCTTTCTTAAATCATGTCATTGTATAATAGCAATAACCCACCAAATTTAATCATGTTTGGGTTTGTTTCATCACTCGGGCTTTACCTCATGATCAAAACACACCAGCTGTGGGTAAATCCTGATATACCCACACTGACTTGTGGGTTATTGGTTAATTAGTTATATGATTTGAAATCCAAAGAACAGAGTAAAGGGACTGAATATTAGCTGAGTAGTCAGTAAGGCAGGACTAGATGTTAGGTACCAGAATGGTCATCTTATGTGACAGCAGGGTTGGGCATTTCTATTGACTGCGGGATTGGTGGTACATGCTTCTTCACCAAGGGTCCAAAGGGCCAAGCCTCATTGGGGCAGAAGAGGATATAAGATGGGGGAAGGTTTTAGTTAGCCAATTGAAATGGGGTGGTGGGTGGGCCTATTTAAGGGAGAGAGGATAATTAGTACATTGGTTAGACGGAGGGTGATAGTAACATTGTTGCGTGAACTGAAGTAAGATGATGAAGATGGAAAGCATGGGTATAAATGGTTAGAACTGAGAGAGTATAAAGGAAGAGGGAAGGCGGTAGAAACCTTAGTCCAGGCCACTGAAGATACAGCAGGTGGTATAAAAAGAAATTCAGGAAGTCCTCTGGAGAAGGCAGATGTTGGTGAGGTTTGAGAAGGAGAAGAAGTGTAATAAGAACACTCTGTACACCAAATAAGGACAGGGAAAAGTAATTCAGGAGTGTCTAGGTAATATAGAAAATATTTGTGAGGGAGGAGATAGAACAGACCTCAGAGAATTCCTGTGTTGTGATAGGGCTATCCAAAGATAGGTTATTTAAGAGAAATGAGTTTTGCATAGGATTGCAGAGGGCTGCATAGGAAGGAATGAAGAGGACAGACCTAGTGGATGCATGGGCAGTGTTGATGAAGGCGAACAGATTAATTTTCCAGAGAAGGAGGTGAGTAGGTTGGTTAGGTTTTTGATGGATAAAGAAATAGGAAGAGATTTAAGAAATATGGAAATAATAAGGATGGAGTCATGGGATCATAGTACAATGGCAATAGACAGGGAAGTAGAGAATGATGTGAAGAGGAAGTGGAGATGAAACCAGGATCATTGGTAGGATGCTAGACAAGTCAGATAGCTGAAGAAGCCATGAGGCAGGTATTGAAAGAGAAATGAAATGGAGGAGGAGTTGATGGATTTAAAAATGGGATGGAAAACAGCAACACTGAGTGGAAGAAGAAGAAGTATAATGGGATGAAGAGGGAAAATAAGATGGGAGGAAGTGAAAAAGGCAAGAAAACTTGAAGAAAGGAGGAATAAACTGCAAGGTAATTTACAGGCAATAAAAGGAGTGACAGAGGAGAACAAAGAGCAGTTGAAGATTCAGCTGAGGGGGTGTAAGGACTCAAAATGGAGGATTGGGATGAAAAGGAAAAAGGCTTCATACTGTGGCTGGAAGAGGTGAATACAGTTATTACTTCAGAAGTTGAAAGATCAGAGGTAAAAGCTCTGGGTACGAAAGATTTAAAAGTTCTAAAGTGGAAAGCATATAAGGAAATTAAGAAAGAATTACTTTATGAGGAATATAATAGGCAGCAAAGGTGTGAGGACAGCGACTTTGGAGATGGGAAGATGGAGTGAGGGGAGTAGAAAAGTGAGGAGTTAAATGGGCTAATCAGGGCAGGGAGAAGCAGGGGAGACCATCTGTATTTAAAATTGGGAAGGCTGATGAACTGGATGGATAGCAAACTAAATTTATAAAAAAGTAGATTTCCAGGTTAAACAACACTTCAAGTAAGTGTTTAATATATCTTAATGAAGGGGAAATTATTTGAGTGCATATGTGAGAGACAATGGTAATGGTATTATATAAGAAGGAAGGAAGAAATAAGCTATGGCACTATACATCACTTTCATTATGTAATGTATATGTCAAACTATTTTAAAGAATATTAGCAGAAAGTTGAGGACGTGACAACCTGAGGTGATTGAGAGATAACAGATGGATTTCTATCTGCTGTCATAACACACACACACACACACACACACACACACACACACACACACACACACACACACGCACACACACACACACACACACACACACACACATATATATATATATATATATATATATATATATATATATATATATATACATAAAAATCCAAAATCCAACAAGCTTCTGGTGCACGTAGACCCACTGTGTGCCAGGACTGTACCAACATGTAACACACCAAAATGATAGATCCAGGACTAGCCCTTTATAAGGGGCGGTAAAAAACACCATAAATGAAGCGGAGATACAGGTGGAGAAAATCTTCAGGAATCTGATGACCGAGTAGAACAACAAGATGGACTTATAGTTAATTTAACTGACTATAACTTAACTAATTAAGAGAAAGCTGTTCTTAATAAAGGCTTAAAGTATGAACCATCACATTTTATGTCCCAATATGATGTTTGCATGGATATAAAACATTTCTGTAGAACGTAAAATTTGAAATATTTTTTTCATAATAGAGGTGAAGTGTCTAATGTTGTACCTTATTTTAAGGTTAAGAAAAGTTCTTTTGTACCACCATACCATTCTAGGGTTAAACTTTTCGACTAAAGTGTGTTACGTGAACTGCACATTAATCAGAATGAGATTTTCAAACATCATGGTGACATTTTAACATCTACAGAGGGTTGGCTTTAAAACATTTAAAAGAAAACAAGGACATAGTGATACTTAAAGTGGATAAGGGTGGGGTGGTGGTGCTTTGGAAGACATCTGAATATATTAGTGAAGTAAATAGGCAGCTTAATGATGACAGGTTCTATTATAGACTGTCTTTGGACCCTACGGCTGACTTTATACGTAAAATAGATGAAATGCTGATAGAATACAACAAAAGAGGTATTACAGGTGCATTAGTAAAGGAATTAATGGTGGAAAACCCTAGACCACAGACATTCTATATATTACCAAAGATACATAAAAATGCCTCCCACCCCCCGGGTGACCAGTAGTGTCAGGAATTGGGTCCTTGACAGAACTTATCTCTATTTATTTAGAATTTCAGTTTAAGCCTTTATTACAGTTAGTCAGTTCAAGGTGAAAAGATAGTAATGAGTTTCTGGAATTGGTGGGTGATTTACAAATAACACATGATACCTACATATGCACTTTAGACATGCAATCTTTATATACCAGCATTCCACATCATGGAGGTATTGAGGCCATAAAATATTGGCTTGCTGAATATGGGCACTACTCATAGGAACATGAGGAATTTTTGTAAATTTGATGAAGTTAGTATTGAACAACAACGTTTTCTATTTTGGTAAAGACTGCTACCTACAGGTAAAGGGCACAGCGATGGGTACTACATTCGCTCTGGTGTACGCTGACCTATTTTTGGGGTATTTAGAGTGCAATTTCGTTTATAAAATTGATAATCCATTCAGGGGTAAACTGGTGATGTGGAGATACTACCTGGATGAGTGTTGGGCAGTTTGGTCCAGTTCATTAGCAGACTGGAAATTATTTGTAGAATATCTCAATTTTAATGTATTTGACATTAATTTTGTAGATAGAATAGAAAAGACATCTATTGATTTCTTGGATGTACATGTAGAGAAATTTGATGATGGCACTATCAGTACAGGGTTATATAGAAAGCCCTTAACAAAAAATTCTTTACTAAAAGCAGATAGTTGTCATCCGAAACATACTATTAGTGATATCCCTAAGTTCCAACTTAGGAGGTACAGTGAATTTGTAATAAGGATGATAGTTATAGGACTGAGGTCAGTCAGATGAGTAAAAGATTTATGGAATGGGGATATAACAGTCAACACATTAAAAAAGAAGAAGAGGTAGTGCTAACATTAAAAAGGAATTAATACAAGAAATACCCACAGTCAAGAACAGGCAGCTGAACAAGTTAAACCTAGATTAATTACCACATATGGAACCAACACATTTAAAATACGTAATATTATTGATAAATACTGGCACGTCTTGAAAATGGATGAGTTTTTTGATGAGTGCTTAGATGAACATTCTTTTTATGGATATAAATGGAGTAGAAATATTGGGGAATCTTTGTCTTGGTTCAAAAAGATGAATATAGGTGATAAATGTGAGCAGAATACAATCACAGGAGGTAACCCTTGTGGAAGTTGCACATATTGTAAGGTGATTTTGAAATCAAAATCATTTGCATCTATAAACACTTCTAAGGTATTTGAGATTAGGAAATTAATAACATGCCACAGTGAATGGATAGTTTACATGGCTATATGCCAATGTGGTGCCTTTTATGTAGGGCAGACATCACATTCATTTAAAAGCAGGGTAGCAGTACATTTAAGTGACATAAGATGTCAACGTATGAGGAGTGCCTTATTTAAACACAAAAGTGAACATATGTCTGCTAATTTTGTATTTGTGGGCATAGATTCTATATGGAACACAAATTTGTCTGAAGTTCAAAAACACATTCTTTTAGATAAGAAAGAAAGGCTTTGGATTATAAATCTGGGGGCATTGTATAAACCTGGGTTGAAGAACATTTATAAGAATCCGCATGTTAAGTGCTTGCAACATGTGACTCTTCATGTTTTTGGTGAGACTTATTTGAGTTTAATAGTGGATGGATCTACTCGCAAGGGAGACATCAAAAACTGAAGGGGAATGTATTTAATATATATTGTTTAATGTATGTTATAAAAAGGGAGTTGATTTCACCCTGTGTCTTTAAGAATTGGGTATATAAATGTATGTACTGCAAGGGATTGTATTATTCTACTGAGGACGCCAGGGGGCGAAACCAGTTTGGAGTTTCTTGTTGCTTTGTCGGCCATGGGCTTTTGTCAGAATTGGCATTTGCCTGAATAAATGATGATGCTGAAAGTATTACCTGGACTTTATTTTGTTTTCATTACAATTTCAGTAATGTATATATTATAGTGGTGCTGGACTATCGTTTTGGTGTGTTTATATATATATATGTGTGTGTGTGTGTGTGTGTGTGTGTGTGTGTGTGTGTGTGTGTGTGTGTGTGTGTGTACACACACACACACACACACACACACACACATATATATATATATATATATATATATATATATATATATATACATATAAGTATATATATCCATGTCTACTTCTAATGATCGAAAGACCACGTACCCAAAATTGAATTTACTGAGATGACAACACTGAATTATTAATTTACTGAACACTAACACTATCAAATATCTGCCAAGCAAGTTTCATAAATAGTCATGACCACCATCTCAGACTTGCTCACCTTCAACCGATTAGAGTTCATGCGCATTTGCATGCATGCCATATCCTTTCCAAGGAAATCTCAAATGACATGTCCTTACCAAGAGAAGCTTTACCAAGGAAACCCAGCATTCCAGATTCTTACCAAGAGAATCCATCACAGACATTTTAGCTCATCATGGGGCTCCTGTCATCATGATTCAGCAGCACCCAGTGCTAGTAGCCACATAGAGACTGGTGGCTTGATTTTCTAAGATTTGAAATTTGTATGATTGCTTAACTTTCTCTGCTAGCCTCCTAATAGGTAGAAGTGCTGTGGATGTATTTTGTGTATCTGATGTTTTCAATGGGTTGTGGATACAATGCACATATGTGGTAGCTTGGCTTGTTTATTCCAGAGTGGTATAGCTTAGTTTCAAATAGAAATGAAGATTGTACAGGTGTCATGTTTTTACATACAAAACACATGTCTGCAGCTCCACTCTAGTCATTATTTATTGCTAGGTACATGCAGCACGTGTGGTGTGCACCTGCATGTTAGTTGTATGAGGATCAGTAAGGTTCTCACTTTTGCGAGGGTGATGACTCCAGTAATCAAACAAATGAGGCAGCTGGCTTCTTAATATTATTTGTTTTTCAACATCTTTCCTTCCAAATGTATGTTTCCAAAGACACTGTCCATAATTTTCTTCATTTTTTTGGAAAATAATTTGTGCTTCAAATTAAAGTAACCAGCTGTCAGACTGAAAATGTATTCATTTTACATGATGCTATTTTCTTTTACTGGCTTTATCCTTCCCTGTTCCCTGATCCCTTTTTTGTTATTTTGGACTGTATTGTTAATATTTTCGTAAGAACAGTTTGGTGAATTTCATTCTTTTTATGATTTCAGTAGAAATCCTTTTGATTATTTTTATGTAGTATCTTTCATCTTCTTTATATTTTATATTAATTTATTTTGGTCTTTCTGCATTGAACTGGCTTTTTAATGCTGTGTGCTCATCTTGTTACATGTTGCTTAGTTACCTCTTTCATTGATTTCCCTTGTTTTTAAATCAGTGTACTAATAAAAACTCTGGTTTCTGTGAGCAGCGCAATCCTCTTTTGAAGTGTCTTATGAGACACAAAGTGCTAAGGGTGTTATCGACATTCTTTCCTAGCCTTGTGTTTACCACTGGCAATTTTTTTAACTATTTTCAGTTTGAGCGCTGTTGCTATTTATATATATTTCATGCAAGCAGGTAACATATATGAGCGAAACAAGAAAAGACCGTGTGCATGAGCAGTATGCATCTATGTAAGGATTCCTGCTTGCCAGTCTTCGGAAGGGGATATGGTACAGCATGTTTATTGAGATATTTACAGAAATAGAAAACACTATGCTTATTTGTATAATTTACAATATAAAAATAACAGTGAATATCCATCAAAATATGCAACTTAAGTGCAAGTACTGATAACAGTTTTCTTCCCCGTCTATTAAGATTTCTTCTGATGCCAATGAATAGTTTGTAAGTCACTTGTTTTTCTGAAAATATTAATGTACATAATTTCATAATTACCAACAGACAACTTACACTATCATCACTACAACATATTATACATGGGCAATTGCAACATATTTCTCCATGTCCGACCATTACATTTCACACTATATCCCTCAATAACATACAACTCCTTCAGTTATGAAAATACGAATATTAATATGAAAATCTGAGTAACAAGTGCTAAAACACTGACTAATATGAATATTTAGACAGCAACAGTGTTGTATGAAGTGTTATTTACTGCAAGCACATGTTTTTGCAAACTTTCCTACTGCCACAGACTCTGTGTAGATATGCCTCTAAAGTAAATGTTCTTGCATAAATGCTTACATGTTTAATTTAGATGCACATCTAGCATCATTCTGTGAAAGTAAGACAGTTTTACAAAATTCAGTCACATTGAGTAGCACTTTGCACAGGGCTGTTCCTTCCTAAATACCCCCGATATCTTTACTGCAGGACATCCTAAATTAAAAATCATATTGTTGTTTTGCTACTTATACCAAGCC
Organism: Protopterus annectens; assembly: GCF_019279795.1. Taxonomy (NCBI): domain Eukaryota; kingdom Metazoa; phylum Chordata; order Ceratodontiformes; family Protopteridae; genus Protopterus; species Protopterus annectens. Next base: position 1,002,903,198 of record NC_056727.1, on the reverse strand, counting down.
CTATCTTATATTGTCTTTTATTAATTGGAGAGTCATTTAATTAGGGAAAGCAACCCAAAATATATGCCAGGATGCCATAAGAAGTTATGATTGGTTAAATGAAAGTGAGTATTTGTAGGTGTAAATGGGCTAAAATTGAAATTTGGGGGCATGGCTAGCCTGGGAAAGTAATGGATGATTAGTTTGCGAGCTCCAGTTTGATGGGTGTTTATGTCTGTCATTTAGTATGATCCAGACAGGAAATTTCTTAACTCTCAAAGGATGGCTTTGGTGAGCCAGGAAGAACAATCACTATTGTTCAAGAGATTTAACAATGTCTCCCCTGACAAAAGACTGCTCATATTGTTTGAGTTTATCTCCTTCATCATGTCTGAGGTTGGGGACTGTCATACAATGTCAACACAGCAACAACAACACCAGCAAGAATTAGAAGAGAAGATGGATCAGTGTATAACCAGACTTAGTAATGTGGAGGGGAAATTAAACAGTAAAAATGTGTGGTCAGCTATGTGTACCCAACTAGATAAGTTTATTGCATAAACATTACTTAAGTGCTTTTGTTCCAAAGAACTTCATCAGAATTTGTCATTACACTCCATCAAAAGATATTTAAACTAAAAAATCCAATCATGTGATGAGTTATAACCAATCACATATGATGAATGACACCAAGTGTATATCATGCCATATATTACTCTAAAAAATATCAATAAATATAAAATATATTTACTATTAGAAACCATCATGTATATTAAACAAAATAATCAAAGATAATACTAAAGTCCCACATTTAAAGATATCAAGTAAAAAATTCAACTAACAACTAACATTGAAGAGCTTGCTATAAAAATAATAAGCCAAATGACCAGAAAAGAACTGTTTTGACAACCAATATCTTGGCTATTATGATTATAATTTAGCACTTCTAAGTTTAAGAACACTAGTGATGGAAACGTGGTCGTTAAGACCTAGCTAATGCATTGTATTCAATCTAACCTGTCAAATGAGCTCACAGTGTTCCAACTTATTTTCCCATACTCCATATTTAGGATCTGGATCACCTTTCTTGAGAATGAAAAATAAAATGTTCTTAATTTTTTGCACACCAAAGCGTGTTTATACAATTAATTATTTAAATTAATTTTTTATATCATGTTAATGTTTATAAATATGTTTTTTAACTGTTTTTCAGTTTTTCTACATAAAAACTTTTACACATCCAACAGGAAGCTAGTATACCTCACCCCCTCAGCTTTGGCATTTATATACTCCTGGACAACTAATCATGCTATCATGCCCATGTATAGTAACATTAGAACCACCAATGGTGTACTTGAAGTACTTGCAATTTCTACATTTGGACATCCGCCCTGTGTTAATGTGTATTACCATTTGTGCTATGAGTTTTATCCTTCTCAAAAATTTCTTTTACATTTCTGGCCCTACAAAAAACATAATTGCTTTCTCCCCCAACTTCCTCTTTAAATGTGTATTGAAAGTGAGCTTCCAAGTTTTAGTAATAATCACTCTAATATCATTACCATCCGTGGAAAATGGCACAACTAGAGCATTCTCCCTATCACATCCACAATTATTTTTGACTTAAACTTCTTTCTTATTTCTTAAAATGGGTTTAAAACTTGAGTGTATATTTAATTTTAATGATTCCATCTAAGGCATTGGATAACATCTGACCCTGAATAGAGCTAATAAACATTCCTTTTACTTCTTAAATAAACTTTCTTTTGTAATTACACTAGACAGACGCACCATATCCTCTTCACAATGTTATTTTGTTGATGCAATGGGTGATTTCTGGAGAAATTTATATAAGTATCTGAAAATGTGCCTTTCCTAAAAATAGTAAATTCAAGTATGTTTTGTACTCTGTTCTTATATACCCTTATGTCTAAGTAATTAATACTGTCAAAATCCCTTGAACAAGTACATTTCAAAAACATAGTAGTGTGATAAATATAATTTAAAAATTCATCCAATGTGTTTAACTCACCTTTCCATAAGATAAATATGTCATCAAAGAATCTAACATAATAATGGATATATTTCACAAAGTCTGACTAAAACAACATATTTTTCTTTCCAGGCCAATAATACCAGGTTCACAAAACTTAGAATGAAAGCTGCACCCATAGCCACACCTGTAATCCATTTAAAATATTTGCCCTCTAAAAAGAAATTGTATTTTAACACTCTTTCCATGAAATCAACCAAGTTTATGACCTCAGTATTGGAAAGTTCATCAAACCAACTGAGCATCTCAGTAAACCACTTTAACCCAAAGCCATGTGGTATAATGGTAAATACATTTACTACATCTATAGTGACAAACCATACTTGATTGTCATACAAAACTTTGTGCAGGCCATCCCAAAATACATGATATTCTTAAGTTTCCTGTAAATAAAGATGGCATATAGTTCAGTTTTCAAACCAGTGTCAGCTACCATAGGTCTCATGGGATGGTCATGGGTATTCTTGTGTATGTTAGGGAGATTAAAAAAGACATGAATATAAGGAAATTTGACTACAGAAAATCTAATTCCTCCTTGGTAATGACACTGCATTAAGACATCAAACAGAAAACTGTCAATGTTTGCACATGATATATTCATTTAATTATGTGAGACACTCATATATGCTGAATCATTATGTAACAAGGAATACATTTTAAAATGGTAATCTATTAAATTCATTATTACTACTCCCCCTGTCTTTGTCTGGTTACATTATTCTTATGTCCTTGTTCAGTGATAACTCAATTAATAGCTTCTTCATATGGACATTCAAGTTGAAATAACTTGTATATTTAACTGCTAATCTCCTGAAACCATCTTCACAAAATTGTTCAAACATAGAAATACAGGGTGTAAAGGGAGATTTTTTGTACTTTTTCTTTTAAAATTGGAAATTGAATGTGTGTGTCTGTATCTCTCTGTCTCTGTACCTAAATGGTGCATTAAACTAAAATGTCATTCCCTACAACATAATTTTACCACAATTACTAGTTTAGATATATCACTTTTATAAGCGGGAATGAAAGTACACCGCTTGTAAAAAGATTAATGTGATCATAATTTAAAATTAGGTTACTAAAGTTATATACAGCAAAATCATCAGTTTTCACATCATGTTGCAACTTATTTGTCTCAACAACATTTATTGCCATGTTTTGCTCCATCCCCTTGATTGCCCCATTCCCTGTTGTTATTTGTACATGGGGTATAAGGTTGGGATAAAAATTGTGTTGCCCTTGTTGATTATATTCATTCTGATCTGTGAATAGTTTGGGGAGTTAAAAAAGAAGAAAAAGAGGTAGCAGGGCATAACCATCTACTCCTCCCATTTGTTGTAAGTCACTGGGCAATGTCACCTGTTTGAATTGTGCACTGGAGATGTCCCTTTATAGGTTCATAGGTTAATAGTTTAGTACTAGGCTAACTGCCCTTGCAAGCCATTTTAAGCCTAGCCAATTATCTTCTGTGAGATTCAAACCCTGTACCTTGTGTTTGTAAGGCAAACACCTTAACCATTAGGCCACCCTCCCAACCCTCTCTTGTTATCTCCACTCTTGTTATTTTTCCTAGGAAAAGTGTGCGATATGCTCTTTTACCTTTGTAATCATTAAAATCTTTAATTAACTTCCTAGCTTTATACTCCTGGACTTCCTGACATTTCTTCTCAACTCTTTTGAAAAATATTAATATAATCGAGTTTGTGCATAGAAAAAAAATCAAATAAGAGGTAATTCTTTCATTCAAAGACTTAATATCATTGTCTATTTCTGCAAATTTCCTTTCGTTGTCTTTTATGAGTACCTGCATATGCTTGCAGTCGATCCTGTCAAATAAGTCTAAATGTTTAGTGTGAAGCATCAATTTAGATTCTAGTCCCACTGGAAATTTCCACAGTCTAAGACCCTTTGGGATCCACTGTGCATGACAACATTCATAAAGATAAGAATTGTTGAATTGAAGGCTGCAATATTTTAAAAGTTTCATTTCAAAGGAAGTCACTTGTTTAGAGATGGAATCACTCACCGTAAAGTTAATACCACTCCATGCAAAAGTTACTGTCCACGTCCAGGTGTTGAGGTTAGAAGTCAATGTTTCAGCTCATGTATCATCCAAAGTTGTAGAGGTGTTACTCTTAGTGATGTCGGTGTATGGTGTGCTAGCCCTTTGACTAGTGTTCAGTGTGAGATTGATTCTTGTGTGTTCCTTCTGGTCAATAGATGTTGCCGGATACTTCAAAGTCTCTTGCAGCAACAAAGTCATTGCATTAGGTAATGATGGTGCAGATGAATTAAGCATGAGAAACTCTTTCGACTTACTAGTGGGGTATACATGGGAATCACAAAGGCACAAAAAAATTTGCAATCCAAAAGAATTCCATGTGAGTCACCAACATGTAACCAAGAACCAGACAGTAAAAATGCAAGCTGAACTATGTGCTCCTAACTAGATAAGTTATTGCATGAACATCAATTAAGGACTTGTAGTCCAAAGAACTTCATCAGAATCTACCATTGCGCCCCATTGAAAGATATATAAACCATTAAATCAAATCATGTGATTTGTTGCAACTAAACATGTATAATCAATGACATCAAATGTATATCACATCATATGTTATCCTAAGAAAAATATAAATAAATATAAAACCAATTTAATATTAGAAACCATCATTTACATTTAAAAAATACTCAGAGATAATAATACCAAAGTCCAGCATTTAATAACACGAAATTATCAGTGCTTACAGAAATGAACAGTAGACATCAGAGCAGATATGTTCCAGCATTTTAAATAGTTGCATCAACTGCAAAATCGTTCCAGGAAGGTCAACATCCATATTAAAGGCATGACAGATGTAGTGAGAGACTGAAAATTGAGATCGGTGGTAGAGAGGGTTTGGTCAGAAACAGCTCACCTCAGTTTTTCTACTGAGTGCATTTACAGAATTGGACCAAAGCAAAGGGGAAAATACTGAGTCCAAGGCATGTATTGGTACTGATGTACTCAGTATAAGCTACTGACTGGCTAATCTAGCAAAGCAGAAAATGCAGAGGAGTGCCTTAGGGCAATCACATTTGTTTCTTAAAGCTAACTATTCACAGCACCTCTTTGGTATGAGGAAGCAGATACTGAAGTTTAAACAGTAGCTTGGGGAGCTGTGGTATTAGGGCACGCTGTTATATCTAGCAATACTGGTTTTGGAAGTGGAGGGAAAGAAACTGTTTCTCCATAAATTAGAGAGCATGAAAGATTTTCTTGAAGTTGAGAAAGCAACAGGCATGCTTGGAGTTGAAGGCACTGGAAGACTATCAATTCGAGAGGGAAATGGAGTGGGATACCATAAGGAAAAAGAGGCTAAGAACCCGCAACAAGCAGAAGGTACTATCCAAAAGGAGATTAGTAGCAGATAGTCCCTCCTCCCCAGGTAGCAAAGACTAATGGAGATGTAACCATGTTGAAAGTGGTGGAAGTCTGAGAGCAAAGCTGGAGATAGCAGGGACTAAATCTGGGTCCCCAAAGGAGTCCAAAGGATCCAGACCTTTAGTCAGTGAGGAGGGGCCAACCAGAAATATGGTTAGTGACAACAGACCCCTAACCAGAGAGGAGTAGCCAGCAAAGTCAAATCATAGGAAGCCTGTTGTGATAGATGGACAAGGATGCTCACCAGTGAAATTCATTGAGGCTAGTAGCAAAGTCTGGTTAGAAATCTTTATGGAATTAAGAGACTCAGCTTATGAACACTGATGGTCATGTGATGGGCTTGCAATACTTGACTGGAGAGTGAAGGATGGGTGATGGACTTGGCCAGTAGAAGGGATTATGCTCAATCAACAGTGGGCTAAATCTAATAAGTTCATCAGGAACATAATAGGTTCATAGGAGATTATTAGGCTAATGGCTTAAGGACCCTTACAAGCCTAGCCAATATAACCCAATTTTACCCAATAGATGACCCCTAGGGGCAAGAGAATGGCATGAATTTTGTGTCTGTGCATTGTGTATCTTACAGATTGCTCTTGTCCATAAGTGACACAGGCAGTATCTCATGTGTGAATTTGTGATTCCCCATCCATTGATCCCAACTGCATTTGAAGAGGGCCAGGGGAAGGGGTCTGCTTTATGTGAATAGGAACCCTAGTGATCCTCAATCTGTTTTATTTGCAGATGTGTAACAGCTCCATCAGGGCTGGACTTGTGAATGCCTTGTAAGTCAGGCATAGATCACTGTGTAATTGTCAGCAGGAGACAGAGTAAAGTGATAGGACTTTTAGTCTATCCGCATAGTTTGTGTCATTTACACACTGCATTTTCTTTGTGGGGAACCTTTAATGTCACTCCAGCTGCTGTAAGTGCCTAGAAAAGTATGTGCCAAATGACACATTGTTCTTGATTATTGGTCTAATGAGGGCTTATTACAGCAGGACTATAATTTCTTTGGATCTGGGTGCCATAACTTTACTTATAAGTTATGCCACATAAAAGGACTTCCTCACAACTGTGGACATATGGCAGTCAAAGTTCAAGCTATTACCTATCTGTGTACATAGATCTCTCACCTCTGAGTCTACTCTTAGGTATGTGCAATTGATGCTGTAATTTGCAGGGGGTATTTGACGTCCCAAAGGGTATGATAACGCATAATACATTTTTCACAATTAGTTTTAGGTCATGGTTCTGGTACCAATCATTTGTCTGATCTAGACCCTCCTGAAAGATATCTACATTGCTGGTGGATTCAGTGATTGCCCCCAGCTTGCAGTCAACAATAAACTTTGTCATCCGGAGGTGATCCACCTTAGCTTTGACTTCAGAGAAGTATATTCCGAACAGGAGTGGTACAGTACTGAGCCCTGTGGCACACCAGTAGTAAATCATCTTTTTCTGTATCTGGATTCACCCACTTTAACCACATGTCCTGTCCCTGATCCATTTGGCTATCTGGTGAAATAGGGATTTATGCCCAGTTTTGTGAGTTTATTTATAATACCTGAGTGGAGAATTGTGTCAAATGCCTTGGCCAGGTAAATGTAGGGGGCATGTACTGTTTTACCATCATCTATGGTCTTGGTTTCTTTCTCACAGAAATCAACCATATTCAAGAGGCATGACCTGCCCTTGATAAAGCCGAACAGGGTCAGATCCAGTGTTTGGAGGTTTCCTGTGTCATTATTTGTCAGGTCCATGATTATTCTTTTCATGGCCTTACATATAAGACTAGTCAAACTTAAGGGTCTGTAATTTTCAGGATCAGTAGATGGTCCTCCTTTTTGCAGAAGGATGACTGTCCTGCACTCTACTGGACAAAACCAGTCCAAGGGATGTAGTTAAATAGAGATCCCAATGGGCCTGATAAGTTCTGATTTTGATAAATCCTGATTTATGCTGTTTAAGAGGAAAACTGGTATATCATCAGGCCCCATTGAAGCTGTCTTCTTAGCTTTAGAGAGCACAGTGGCAACCTGTTCTTTGGTGATAATTGGCAGTGGAGATGTGGAGGATATTTCTTGAGGGAAAACTGTGAGTGATGGGGGAGAGGAAATTTGAGCTGAATTTGTTAGCCAGCAGATTTGTTATATCTTCCGGCTGAGTATGGGCGATGCCATCTACAACTAATTCCACACATTGTTGGGTGCTGCCCTTAAGACTGTGTACATAATTGAAAAATGTCTTATGGTTATCCTTAGCTTTGGAGGCTGTTTTTAAAACAAAGTCTGATTTTAGAGACTTTAGTTCCCTTATTCACTTGTTTAGACTAATGAGGGACTGTTTGCTTTGTTGTGTACATTCCATCTTACTTCTCAACAGGATTTTCTTTCTTTTGTTGTACAACCTATTAATACCAGGGGTCCACCAGGGTTTGTTTTTGCAGCTTGAAATAGGTTTGTTTCGGTCTGGTACTACCATTTCTATGCAGTTGTTTATATAGTCATACAGGGCTTTTGTGTATGCCTCTGCATAGGTTTCTGTCTTTTCTGGATTTGGGGGAGCTTGGAAACCAGCTATGCCAACCATTAATAAGGGGTAATTTACCTTGGAGAAGTTTCTTAAAGTTTTTGGGGTTAGGTGAGGGGACTAGTTTTACCTTTATTTCAAGGGACACCACTTTGTGACCTGATATTACCAGTGAGGATATCACATTAGTGTGGTGCAGCACTCCCCTGTATTTGTCAGTATCAAATCTAGGATATTGGTTCCCTTAGTGGGAGTTCAGATTAGCTGTTCCAAGGCCTTTGAATTTACAAAGTCAAGAAATCTTTGGGCCTAGATGTTAGTGGCCATGTGTGCCTCTCAGTTAATGGAGGGGTAGTTAAAATCACCTATGAGTATGGTATTGGACGAGTGATTCTAGTAACGTTAGGTATTATGTATTGGTTTCCTGGTTCATTGCGACAGACCTGTAGCTAACAAGAATATGGTAATAGATTTTTCCCGTGGTTAGTTGGCATGGAGTAGCTCAAGCATGTCATACTGTTTGACAGGTCTTGATGTGTGCTTATCCTTTATGTAAATAGATACACCTCCATTTTTGGTCTATCGTGTTCAGTGGGTGGTAGAAGTGTATGAAAGACATTATAGTTATGCACTTCCAGAGTGATTTCTGTGGCTTTGAAACATGTTTCAATAACTGCACAGACATCAGGGTTTGTCAGGGTGGAGAGACCTTCCAGGGAGTGCAGTTGTTTGTGGAGTCTCCTAGCACTGAGCAGTAATACCTTTAGCTTGTCCTTAGTAGCTTTTGTTATGTTCGAAGGGTCTGTTTGGCAATACCTAAAACAGGCACTATAGGGATGGATAATTTTGGCCAAGCCTTAAGGTGACAGTTGAAGATCATCCATGGAACAATGTCCTCCAAGGCTGACAAGTATTGGAACCCTTTGGAATGGCACCAGTAGCTAAGTCAATTGTTAAAGTCATAGGTTCATAGCTTCATAGGTGTTTACTAGGCTAATGACTGTAAGGGCATTTTTAAGCCTATCCATGTATCCCAAATCTCTGACAAGTTCTGATGCCCTTGATAAGTGTAAGCATGGGCCTGGGAGATGAACCATTTACAGGTTACCTGTTTGTATTAGAGACATAGGAGCCAAACCAGGGATGAATTTCTGGTTTCCCATCCAATTGTCCAAGTTGCACTTGAATTGGGAAAGGGAGGAACTCTGCTTCACATGGATGGGGAGCCTGTTCCCTAGACAGGGTAGTCTCTGGGATTCATATCTATCTCTCCAGCAGGTCCTATTTATATCACAGGCAAGGTTTAAGTTTTTAGAATGGATAATTCTGCTACTTTTTGTTTTGTGGATATGCAGGAAGTCCACCATAGTGGTGTCTGAGAATGACCTGTATGCCAGGCATAGATCTCTCTTTAAAAGCCTGTAGGAGACAGAATACAGTGACAGGGCCTTGAGGCGGTCTGCATAGGACATATTACTTATGCCCTGTATTCTTTTAGTGAGGAACCTCTGTGGATGTTCCAGTTGTTGGATATGCCTGGTTAGGTACATACCAAAGAGTGCATTGTACTCAATGATAGGTCTGATGAATACTGAATGCAGTGGGACAATGACTTCCTTAGACTTAAATGCCATACCTTTGTTTATAAGTTGTACAACATAAAATGATTTCCTCACCACTGTAGACATGTGGTGATCAAAGGCTATATTGTTATGTGTGTCCTTAAGTCCCTGACTACTGGGTCAGCTCTAAGGGGTGTGTTGTCAATATAATAGTTACCAGGAATGGATGACGTTATGCATTTCTTGGCATTTATTTTTAGTGCATGGCTCGGACACGAACTATTTGTCTGTGTCAGCCCCTCCTGGAGAACATTTGTGTCAGTGTGAGATTTAATGACAGCTCCTAATTTGCAATCATCTGCAGATTTAGTCAGCCAGAGACCACTGACATTGGCTTGACTTCTGAGAAGTAAATGCCAAAAAGGAGTGGTCCAAGGATTGATCCCTGATGGACTCCACTTGTGACTGGCCTCTTTATAGAGGTGGACTCCCCAATTCTAACTTCCTGGGTCCTGTCTGTGAGCCAGCTGGCTATCCACTGGGTGACATATGGGTTTGTACTTAACATCTTTAATTTATCAACAATGCCTGAGTGGAGTATTGTGTCAAATTCCTTGGCCAGATCAATGTAGGTAGTGTGAACAATTTTGCCCTCATCCATTGCTTTGGTGACCTTCTCAAAGAAGTCCACCAGGTTGATTAGGCATGATCTGCCCTTGACAAAACCAAACTGGGTTGGGTCCAGTGTTTGGAGGTTTACTATATCTCTATTGATCATCTCCATGGTAATTCTTTCCATGGCTCTACATATAAGACTAGTGAGACTTATGAGTCTGTAGTTCCCAGGGTCTGTAGATGGCCACCTTTGTGCAGAGGGATGGCTGTTGCCTTTTTCCATTCATGAGGTGTGAAGTCTGTTTGGAAGCTACAGTTAAACAATAATTCCAGAGGTCCCAATAGGTCATATTTCATGTTGTTTAGAAGGCATCCTGGGATATTGTCTGGGCTCATTGATGCAGTGTTCTTGGTCTTAGAGAGAACATTAAGGACCTGTTCCCTAGTGATAGTAAGGGGAGTTATTTTTGATGATATTTCCCGAGGGAATGTTGAGGGAGAGAGAGGAGTAAAGCTGGAGCTGAATTTATCAGCCAGGAGGTTTGCTAAATCTTCTGGCTTAGTATAGATGGCTCCATTTACAATGAGCTCTGCACACAATTGTGTATTGCCTTTGAGACATAGGTAAAGAATGGTTTGTGGTTGTCCTTGGCCTGGGAGGCCAAACTTACCTCAAATTTGGCTTTCATAGACATTATGTGTCCTCTGAATTGTTTGTTTTGTTTGATGAGAGTGCTTTTATCCTTCTGGGTGCTGCACCTCCTAATTTTTGCTATGATTTTCTTCCTCCAGTTATACATCCAATTGATTTTGTGATTCCACCAGAGTTGCTTGTTTTTTGAGTTAGTTCTGTACTTCTTCCTGGTGGGTACAACTGCCTCTATGCAGCTATTAACATGCTTGTACGGGGTTTCTGTGAAAAGTTCAGCATAGGCAGAAGTGTTCTCAGGATTTATAGGGGTTTGAGATTTTGCCAAGTTGATCATTTCCTGCTAGAGAGAGGCATCTCATGGCACCACCATTCCATTTTCTTTAGCTGTGGTGAAGGTTTCCCTTGGGTACTTTCAATGCATGACTACTATTGACTTTAAATGGAGATGTATGCATTATTTGTTTTCACTGATGTATATCTCAACCATCACAGCTTGAGCTGACACTGATAGTAATTCAACTTGATAGTCTTATTTGGTTAAATCAATGGAATTAAATCGTTGTGTTTTTTTTTTTCTCCCTGAAAGACCCTGATAATGGGTATGGTGTGCATGAGCTGTTGGTCCTGTACTCCCTTGGTGGTGGGTTTCCCCATTTAGAATATCTGAATATGTGTTGTGAAACTTGCATAGTTTTCTCATATCATGTTACTGTATCAGTCTTTTTAAATGGTATGTTTCCCATTTAGATGGGGGTCCTAATTCAGAAGTTGAGTGAAGATATTGGTCATGTAAGAAGTTCTGCCACCAGCAAAACACTGAATGACTCTAACTGGATTAGTGTTGTGTGTGCAGCAGGAGGATATGGCTCAGCAGTTTATTTCTTTTTTGTTGTACTGTTCTGATGTTTGTTGTATGAAGCAATAGTCTGGGCTCTTTAGAAGCTAGATCTTTCCCACTTTAGCCTCCACTACTGTCAATCAGGCATAGGCTCAGTGAGAAACCCAAGAGGGAAATCAGATCCCTCAGCCTGATGATGGTAGAGGGAAATGTGTTTGGGGGAAGTGGCCACAGTCAAATGATGGGGGGCAGGGTAGTTAACATCAGACAGAGATGTTAAACAGAGACCTTAGAACTGCTATGTGGAATGTTGGTGTACATTCGTACAAAGGAAGAAAGGAATTATGCATAAGTTGGACAGGATGCAATGTCAGATAGTTCGTCTTCAGGAAACTAAATCAGTAAGTTTCATTTAGGGAGTTATCTAGATATCTTTGCAAACAACAAAGCCACAGGGAAAGCAAAGGGATAATTATTCTGTGTCATAAAGCCCTTCAAATCCATCTAGGGTAGTTGAAGATTGGCAGCAAAGTAGGTGGATCATGTGGAAGGGGTAATTCAGGCAGGTAAATGGGCAATAGGAAATTTATACTCTCCCAATGAGGATGCACTAGGTTTCTCCAAAGATTTCTTTAAGAAATGGGAATCAGAGACAACAGGAGCTGATTATACCACGCTGGTGGGAGATTTTAACTTAGTGCTAAATACCAGCATTGATTCATAGGTTAATAGGTAAGTGCCAGGCTAGATGCCCTTGTGGACCATTTTAAACCTAGCCTATTTCTCTTAATGACAATTAAACTCTGTGCCTTTTGTCTGTGAGATAAATACCTCATGCGTTAGACTCTATCATAAAACTGAACTCTAAGCAAGGTCCCAGTAGGTTATGAGGTACTGGTCAGAGGCATATGGCTAGGTGGATAGTTGGAGAATATCACATCCATAAGATTTCACTGTAACCTTTACCAGAGACTTGAGTAGCCTAGGTAGCAAATTAGGTATGATCTTATTCCCTAGTGACTTAATGAAGACAGTAAAGGGGTAGAGAAAGAGGAACTGAGTCTGCCAGATCATGCTGTAGTGCAGATCGACTGGACAGGGGATGTTAACAGCATAAATCTCAAGATATGGAGATGAGTGCATTACAGATGGAGGGATAGCAATCAAAAGAAGCTCAGACAGGACATTGCTGTGGGTGTTTTAGACATGAATGAAATACAAAGCAGCATTGAGGGGAGAACTGATGAAACTAGACAGTGAATGCAAAGGCCGTAGAAGGGGTAGAGTGAAGGAAAACTAGGAACAGCTATATCCTTTACAGCTTAAAACCCAGAATTGAAGCTGTCCAGTTGAACAGGAAAGGGAGCTCATGGAGAGTTTGCAGGTGGAAAGTGATCTACTAGACATTTCCCAGGATGAGGCTAAATTAGCTAGGAGGGTAGATTTTTGGTGGTCAAGGAGTTGGGGTAACCAAAAGTGGTTAGCAAGAATGTTCAACAGTAGGTAACAGAAGGAGTGGGCCTGGAAAATAAAATCATCTGAGGCAAAATGTGTGTAATCGAGTTTGGGAAGAAGGGAGGTTTTTCTAGAATATTATTCAAAGCTTTATGACACCCACGAGGAAGAAGGGCACATGACCTGGGAGGATCAAGTGGCCTGAGCTAGGAGGGTGTCTGAGGAACAAAGAGAGAAACTTGATCATGCTATAGAATGCGAGGAGGTCCTGACAGCTATAACAATTTTAAATCATAATATGGCCACAAGAAACAATGGCTCTTCATTGGAAATTTAGAGCTGGAGAAAAAAGTTGTTAGGAGACAGGCTAGCGGTAATATACAATATGTTGAGGGAGTCCAGGAGTATGGTGGGGGACTCCAGCCAGGTGATCATCATAGTCCTCCCCAAGGAGCATAAGGTATAACCTAGGGCCAGTGACTTTAGACTTATTCCTTTAAGAAATGTGGACCTAAAGGTTCTAGAGCAGGTGCAAGCCAAAGGAATGGAAAGGCTGCTGCCATATCAGACACAAGAGTGACAGAATGGTTTCATGGAGAAAAGGTTTATTTATGCCAGTTGGTGGAGGTGGCTTAGTTTTTGGACAAGTATCAAGGGAAGGGAATCAAGGCCAGAATAGTACTATTAGACACTAAGAAAAGCCTTTGATATGGTGAGACTGATATTTGTTGTTTGAGTGCTTGTAAAATAGGGGATTGGGGCTAAAGAAAGCCTCAGCATTGGCAAGGATGGTGCCGTAAAAATGGCAACCAAAGAATAAGTGATGCTGACGGAGAGAGATTGGATGCAGGTTAGGAAGGGAATTCGGTTGCTAGGTAGATGATATTGACTGCAAGATCAACACTTAAGAAAACTGATTAGATGGTATTTTTCCCCTGATAAACTATTTAAAGAGGGGAAGTTGCAAACCACTTTGTGCTGGAGCTAGAGTCAGCATACATATGTTCCAGGAATGTCAGAAGGTGAAACAGTATCGGTCACAATTTTTGGAATTGCTCAGAGACATCTATGGTAAACTCCAACATCAAGACTTGCATTTTTGGCTTTTGAGGCTCAGCAGGTATGAAGCAAGGTTTAAGAGGCAGGAAAGGACAGCAATTTGGATTACAAGAGTGTAGTGAAGCCACAGTTAGCAAAGGAATTGAACCATTGCCTGGCCTCCACTTTTGTACCTGTCAGACTTATGCTGCACAGACTGGTAGGTAGAATTTTGTTATCACATAGATCTCTGGAGTCTCAGTTAATTTTACCACATGTGTGGCGGTGAATTACCAATGAAGTTAGGTCTTAATTTATATGTCTGATGTGTACATAAGACAGATATCATTACACAGTATCATAACACTGACTTGAGCATATTGTATTTAGTTGTAGATGTTTTTTTCTAATTCTTTCCTTGTTTGTTGTTGTTAATTTTGTATTTATATTCTTTGTTATACAGTTTTATATGGTGCCTTCTGTGCAGAGTCTGCATGTCCTCCCTGTGGTCGCGTGGGTTTCCTCCGGGTGCTCCGATTTACTCCCACATCCCAAACACATGCAGTAGGTGGATTGGACACTCTAAATTGGCCCTAGGTGTGAGTGTGTTCATGTGTGTGCCTTCTGTGGAAGGTTGGGTGCCGGGCTGGCAGCTCGACACTGTAAAACTCCACTGCCAATCATGAGTGGACAGATGATCTGCTGTGGTGACCCCTAACCAGGAAAAGCCAAAAGAAGAAGTTATACAGTTTTATATCTTTCAAAATAAATAAATCATTCAAACTACACAAATGATTTAGAACCCTAATCTAGAATTACAATGAACACATATTCTCATTTTACCTGTACATGTTTTCATACTAACCTTTTCACTGTCCCATGACTTCTTAATCTTGGGTCATCATAGGCTTTGGCAGGTTTTAGAACTAGTCATTAACAATTCCTTTGCAAGAAATTGACAAGTTGTATTGTGGTGGTGTTGAGCTATTTTCATTACAAGATATTTATATTGTTTCTAAGGTATATGATTATCATGAATTGTTCTCAAATACTTGTCTGCACTGTACTTCAACTTCACACCAACATTACTTGAAGCTGAACAGGAGAGAGGTATGCTTTCTTATCTGCTTATTTTTTGCTAATTTATTAGTCCTTTTAAGGGCTAGATGAAGCATTCATTGCATGGTGTTGCTGCGTTACTAACCACAAGGAGCTAGCCTAATATTTTAGTGAGGCAGGAAATGAGTTGGGGGTATATAGTTCCTTTAGCCAAACACAAGACATTTACCAACTGTATTTTTTGCTTTTCTGGGCTACTGTGATTTTGGCCAAATGGGAAAGAGGCATGTTTTCTTTTCTATGTATTTTTGCTGACCTATTTATTTTTTTAAGGGCTAGGGGAATTATTTGTTCTGTGGTGTTTTTGTTTTTTTTTTTTTTTGTTTTTTTAGCCACAAACACTAGCCAAATAACCTTTTAACTAGTCATAAGGCAATTCCTTTCTATATTTTTGGCACAGTACAAGCAGAAGCAAGGTGAGAGAAAGCACAAATGTGCAGTCACAAAGATATATTCTACTCTTCTTTGTGTGTTAGGTGTGCTTGGTGGAGGTTGGTGATGTAGAAGTTATTGAGGTACAAATTATATTTTATGGAAACATGAATAATTTTTGCCTTCAAGATGTAAAACAATGAAGTCATTGTTATAAGCTAGCAACAACTAATGAAGGGTGGAGTAAAGATAGAATAGAATATAAAAAAGATAATTAAGGACAAATATAGTTATGGAAAATGTTGGAGTAGAAAGAACAATTAGAGAATAGTGATGATACAGTTTTATGACGTGAACTATGTACCATTTGTAAGACTACATTAAATAAAATAGGGGATGAAGGTATACAAATAGAAGGTAGAGACAATGTGCAATACATTGTTCCAGTAGTTAGGATATTGAAACATGGATTTAAACTGATTAGAGTCAGCTATTAGTTCCAGATTTAGTTGGTAGTTTTATTCCAGTGTATTTGTACCTGATTGTCCTTCTAGTTTAGAATACTTAACAGTTAAAGAGGAGATGAAACAAAATGGAGGTACAAATGATTTTAATAAAAGACAGTGTTTGGACCACGTCAATTAGTTGATAATGTAAAATTGGAGTAAAATTGGGTTCAAACCATACTGTGTCTCCCAAGGTGATGATACAAAGACCAGAGAAAAAAGTCAGAAAAGACCAAATTTACCTCATGTACATATTAAGAGAAGACTAAAATGCAAACACTGAATGGAAGTTGACTTAGATTCTTATAAAAGTATCAAAAAAAGAATGAGGGCCCTTGGTGGGAGTAAGATATTAGTTGAACAAGATATTTCTCCTAATCCTAATAGAATAAGAGGTGGAAAAATCAAGTCAGACATTAAATCCAAAGATGAAAAAAAAAATAGAAGTTACAAAAGTAATTCAGAAGCTAATAAGATTCCTAAAGTAGATGCCCACATGGAAGATTATTTAGGGTTTGAAAATTAAGATATAGAAAACAAAGTCAATGCTGAGGGGGTTGAAAAATGATTTCCCAGATTAAATAAGGAAAAACTGATAGTTATTGTGCACGATATGTGTATTTGACAAAAATTCATCTTACCAATTTGAGAATAAATGGATGGGAGAAGAAATTATTTTTATGAGGATGGATTCCACCTCAGTCATGGGCAAACAGAATAATGTATTACAAGATGGAAAGGTTAATTAAAGATATCATAGAGACAGAAATGGTAATCTGCACAAATACAATGAAAAATGAACCGCAGTAAAAAACAAACAAAATGAGCTGGAAACCACAATCCCAATAGGAAACAGTTTTATTAGCAAATGCTTTCGGAGAGCGCAGTGTCTCTCCTTCTTCAGACATAAAAAATGCATAACATTTCTTGCTATCCTTATATACAAGTGCAAATTAGGCAATCAGTTGAACCTAATTAAAATAATTAGCAAATTGCTTGAATGCGCTTTACTCCAACACCAACACATATACAGATTAATACTATATTGCAAGTATATATAAGCAATATAATAAAAACACAAACAGATAATAATGTGCCAATTCCTACTGAAAATAGCAGCACTACTTTAAAATAACTTGTGTTACATCTTGATAACACCAATCCTAACATTTTTAATTCAATTAAGATCCTTTCTAAACATCACATAAAACCCATAAAACACTAGAAATATTATTAAAAATATGTTAAAAATAAGAATATATGTGTGTGTAAATTTTATTTTCCAAAAGTTCAAACATTAAACTCATGAAACATAATTTCACCTCTTCATAGAAAGATATTTTAAAAAGCAACTAACAGAAACGTGGTAGTTCAACCCAGGGTACATATAAGCACCAGTGCGGATTTGCCAGACCAGTTCATCGATCTCTAACTGGATCTGCCACGGACCACCCCTAATATCGACAGTTGTTTTTTTAAGAATGGTGAATTTAAAATAATGGTCAACAAATTCACCCACATGTCTTGCAAGAGCATTATTAAAATCCTGCCTATTAACGGCATACATGTGTTCGTAAATGCGCTGTTTTAGCTTCCTTTCAGTCTTACCTATATAGAAAGTAGCGCATTTCTGGCACAAAGCCACATAAACCACACTATTAGTCTCACAATTAAATTTCCCCTTTATAGTAAACATTTGATCTCTGATTTTAACCTTAAATTCAGTGCAGATATGCTTACATTGTTTACATGCCCCACATTTAGTCATGCCAAAAGACGAGTTGTTGTGTAAATGAGAATTAACCTCCAGCATAGTTTTCAAATTGTGCCCCCTTCTGAAAGCAATTTTTGGGGCATCACCCAATTTGCTACTTAAATTACTGTCCTCCATAATCAAGGCCCAGTTCTTATTTAACAGTTTCCTTATCTCAAAATGGTCAACACTAAATGTGCACAGGAAACTAGTTCCGAAAGAGACATTAATTTTACTGTTGTCATGAAAAACATAGTTCGACATAGAATCACTCTCCGGAATACTACTAACCCTTGAAAGGATCGGTTTGTAAAAAACAGAATTCCTTTTACACATTACTTCCGTTTTGATATCCAAAACCAAACAGGAAGGATAACCTCTATTAATAAACATTTCACACAAGTGTTCGCATTCAACAAAAAAATCATCAATATCCGAGACCATCCTTGCCGCTCTGATCATCTGCCCCTTCACTACTGCTTTCTTTTGATGGCTAGGATGACAGCTAGTAAAATGAAGAACGGCATTGGAGTATGTGGGTTTCCTGTAGATGACGCTCTTATATCTCATATTAGCTGTATCTTTAATAAGAAGGATATCGAAGTAATTAATACTTGTTTCCTGTAAATTATATGTAAATTCCAGAAAGGTAGTCGTGCTAGAAATACTTTTTAAGAATTCTGGAACTTCGGAGGGTGGTGCTTTCCAAAGTAAAAACATGTCGTCCTGGTACCTAGTGTACCAGGAAACACTCTTCACAAACAAATCATTAGAGAAGAAGAATGTCTTCTCCCTATAAGACAGAACACAATTGGCAAAACTGCCACCACAGGGCGATCCCATTGCCACCCCAGATTTTTGTAAGAAAATCTGTCCATTAAATAACATAAAGTTGTTATTTAAAACAACTTCTAAAAGAGTCTCAATCAAATAAATAATGTTGTCATCAATCCTCCTATCATGCATAAATTCACGAACCCAATGAATACCCAACTCTTGTGGTATCACGGTATACAAGTCTTTAATATCTATGGTTAAAAACCAAAAACTTTTATTAAAAGGGATTTCGTTAATACTCCGCAGAAAACTCCAGGAATCTTTACAGATCTGAGATTCCTGGTTAATTAATGGCCTCAGAATGCTATCAATAAATTTAGCGGATGCAAAAGTTACAGAGCCACGACCGTCCACAATGGGATGAAAAGGTGGGTTGGCTAAGGATTTGTGGATTTTTGGGATACGAAACAGGACCGGTATCCTGGGAGCCAAAATGTTCAAATATTGATACAAGTCAAGATCTATCACTCTTTCCAAGAACAGGTCCTCGATGATTCCTTTTATCTTAGCATAAGCCATATTGACTTCGTTTATACTGACTACTCCATAGAAATCAGTATTTAACACTGCCAACATTTTCTCAACATACAGAAAATAATCCATAAAACCAAGGCCACCGCCTTTGTCTGGCTTCATAACCCTAATGTTACATTTCTGCAGCAAACCTATAAATTCACGCTGATATTTAGTAATATTGACAGCTTGTTTATAAGTCAAAAACTTATTAGCTTTCAAGGCTCTTAAATCATACTCACACATTTTCTCAAAAAGGCGTAACGTTTCATTCAAAGGGGGATTGAAAACACTAGAGACTCTAAGTGAACTAGTGGTGAAACATTTATCACCCATTAACATTTTTAAATTCAATTTCCTTACATACACCTTGAGGTCAATAATGGTTTTGACCAAATCAAAGTGTGAATCGGGGACAAAGGACAGACCCCTAGAGGAAAAACTCAACTAAATCAGAGTCAATGTTAAAAGATGTATAATTATAAATTTTGAAGTCACCTTTAGAATCAACAATAATCAGTGGGTCAGTAAAATGACTTGTCATCTCCTGCGCTGTGTTCTTCGATTCCTGGAGTTGCTCTGATTGTTCCTCCCCTGTCCATTCATTTGCCTGGCTTTCTTGTTCCTGAGAAAACCCTGTTGGTTGTAAAGGTTCTGACCATTACAATCAACAGACCCCTGAGGGTGTGCATTATTAACCCCACTGTTCCCATAGCTGTTATTGTCTTTGTTGTTATTGTTAGATAATCTTTCACTACGGCGAAGAGGCAAAGCCTCCTCATCCTGGTTATTCAGTACTTCATTATGTTGGTCATCCGACCCATCGGATGGCTCCATGTTGATATCACCAAGAGATCCAGTGTTTTGTGGCTTATTATAAAATAATGGAGGGCGAGGGTACACTTTATTGGTACCATATTCCTGAATATCTCTTGTTATCTTTTTCATCTTGATGTTAGTTAACTTAACCATAGTAGCTTCTATGCTGGAGAAAATACGAGAGTAGTCGTATTTATACCTTGAAAAATCTCCATCGTTTTTGATGTTATTTTCAAGCGCTTCGAATTCAGGTATTAGACAGTCAATCTCTTTTTGGTACTGAACAATTAGCATGTTAATAAACTCAAAACCCTGTTTATCAAACAGGGCTAGAAGGTCCTTGTGAAATTGAGAACCTTCAACCAGTCTGACCGGAAAGCGCCACTGCCGCAATCCTTTCGGAACCAACTGTTTAACCAAACACTCTTGCAAATATGAAATTTCAAGTTGCAGTTTCCTGCACTTGAAAAGTTTTTGAACAAAAACACTAATTAAATTAACGATGTTACTTACAGTGGCTTCATTTCCTTCCTGCTCACCGTTACCAGTCTCTTTTTGGAAAAAGTTTGTGTGGCTTAAAAAAACACCTATAGTAGGGCAAGTAGCTATATTCGAATTAGCTGAAATATTCCTATGCATATTATTACTTGAACGATCAGTGCTAGAACCTTGCCCAGGCTGAACATCCGAAGCTGGTGTATTCGACATGGAACCTCTGTTTCCAGTTTGAATGGAACAAGAAGCAGTTACTGGCATCACGTTTGGTTCCTCAGGATTGGTTAATAAAAATGGAGCAGAAGAGGGGCTTCTTAAGGGAGTAAACGCACCAGCCACTTCCAGGGAATCCATACGTTGAGTTAGACTGTCAATACGGCTCATAACCAACTTCAATAAGAGAGTCAAATTGCCTTCAGCATTCGCCTCGTCTGCAGTGTTCTTATCGTTTAGTAGGTTATCGCCATTAACATCCATTTGAGAAAACAACGAACCTTGAGGGGAGGTTTCCAAAACGCTCATTATCTTGAAACAAACTGCACAAATACAATGAAAAATGAACCGCAGTAAAAAACAAACAAAATGAGCTGGAAACCACAATCCCAATATGAAACAGTTTTATTAGCAAACGCTTTTGGAGAGCGCAGTGTCTCTCCTTCTTCAGACATAAAAAATGCATCCTTTAACATTGACTCTGATTTAGTTGAGTTTTTCACTAGGGGTCTGTCCTTCGTCCCCGATTCACACTTTGATTTGGTCAAAACCATTATTGACCTCAAGGTGTATGTAAGGAAATTGAATTTAAAAATGTTAATGGGTGATAAATGTTTCACCGCTAGTTCACTTAGAGTCTCTAGTGTTTTCAATCCCCCTTTGAATGAAACGTTACGCCTTTTGAGAAAATGTGTGAGTATGATTTAAGAGCCTTGAAAGCTAACAAGTTTTTGACTTATAAACAAGCTGTCAATATTACTAAATATCAGCGTGAATTTATAGGTTTGCTGCAAAAATGTAACATTAGGGTTATGAAGCCTGACAAAGGTGGTGGCCTTGTTTTTATGGATTATTTTCTGTATGTTGAGAAAATGTTGGCAGTGTTAAATACTGATTTCTATGGAGTAGTCAGTATAAACAAAGTCAATATGGCTTATGCTAAGATAAAAGGAATCATCGAGGACCTGCTCTTGGAAAGAGTGATAGATCTTGACTTGTATCAATATTTGAACATTTTGGCTCCCAGGATACCGGTCCTGTTTGGTATCCCAAAAATCCACAAATCCTTAGCCAACCAACCTTTTCATCCCATTGTGAACGGTCGTGGCTCTGTAACTTTTGCATGCGCTAAATTTATTGATAGCATTCTGAGGCCATTAATTAACCAGGAATCTCAGATCTGCAAAGATTCCGGGAGTTTTCTGCGGATTATTAACGAAATCCCTTTTAATAAAAGTTTTTGTTTTTTAACCATAGATATTAAAGACTTGTATACCATGATACCACAAGAGTTGGGTATTCATTGGGTTCGTGAATTTATGCATGATAGGAGGATTGATGACAACATTATTTATTTGACTGAGACTCTTTTAGAAGTTGTTTTAAATAACAACTTTATGTTATTTAATGGACAGATTTTCTTACAAAAATCCAGGGTGGCAATGGGATCGCCCTGTGGTGGCAGTTTTGCCAATTGTGTTTTGGCTTATTGGGAGAAGACATTCTTGTTCCCTAATGATTTGTTTGTGAAAAGTGTTGGCTGGTACACTAGGTACCAGGATGACATGTTTTTAATTTGGAAAGCACCACCCTCTGAAGTTCCAGAATTCTTAAAAAGTATTTCTAACACGACTACCTTTCTGGAATTTACATATAATTTACAGGAAACAAGTATTAATTACTTCAATATCCTTCTTATTAAAGATACAGCTAATATGAGATATAAGAGTGTCATCTACAGGAAACCCACATACTCCAATGCCGTTCTTCATTTTACTAGCTGTCATCCTAGCCATCAAAAGAAAGCAGTAGTGAAGGGGCAGATGGTCAGAGCGGCAAGGATGGTCTCGGATATTGATGATTTTTTTGTTGAATGCGAACACTTGTGTGAAATGTTTATTAATAGAGGTTATCCTTCCTGTTTGGTTTTGGATATCAAAACGGAAGTAATGTGTAAAAGGAATTCTGGTTTTTACAAACCAATCCTTTCAAGGGTTAGTAGTATTCCGGAGAGTGATTCTATGTCGAACTACGTTTTTCATGACAACAGTAAAATTAATGTCTCTTTCGGAACTAGTTTCCTGTGCACATTTAGTGTTGACCATTTTGAGATAAGGAAACTGTTAAATAAGAACTGGCCTTGATTATGGAGGACAATAATTTAAGTAGCAAATTGGGTGATGCCCCAAAAATTACTTTCAGAAGGGGGCACAATTTGAAAACTATGCTGGAGGTTAATTCTCATTTACACAATAACTCGTCTTTTGGCATGACTAAATGTGGGGCATGTAAACAATGTAAGCATATCTGCACTGATTTCAAAGTTAAAATCAGAGATCAAACATTTACTATAAAGGGGAAATTTAATTGTGAGTCTAATAGTGTGGTTTATGCAGCTTTGTGCCAGAAATGCGCTGCTTTCTATATAGGTAAGACTGAAAGGAAGTTAAAACAGCGCATTTACGAACACATGTATGCCATTAATAGGCAGGATTTTAATAATGCTCTTGCAAGACATGTGGGTGAATTTGTTGACCATTATTTTAAATTCACCATTCTTAAAAAAAACAACTGTTGATATTAGGGGTGGTCCATGGCAGATCCAGTTAGAGATCGATGAACTGGTCTGGCAAATCCGCACTGGTGCTTATATGTACCCTGGGTTGAACAACCACGTTTCTATTAGTTGCTTTTTAAAATATCTTTCTATGAAGAGGTGAAATTATGTTTCATGAGTTTAATGTTTGAACTTTTGGTCTATAAAATTTACACACACATATATTCTTATTTTTAACATATTTTTAATAATATTTCTAGTGTTTTATGGGTTTTATGTGATGTTTAGAAAGGATCTTAATTGAATTAAAAATGTTAGGATTGGTGTTATTAAGATGTAACACAAGGTATTTTAAAGTAGTGCTGCTATTTTAAGTAGGGATTGGCACATTATTATCTGTTTGTGTTTTTATTATATTGCTTATATATACTTGCAATATAGTATTAATCTGTATATGTGTTGGTGTTGGAGTGAAGCACATTCAAGCAATTTGCTAATTATTTTAATTAGGTTCAACTGATTGCCTAATTTGCACTTGTATATAAGGATAGCAGGAAATGTTATGCATTTTTTATGTCTGAAGAAGGAGAGACACTGCGCTCTCTGAAAGTGTTTGCTAATAAAACTCTTTCCTATTGGGATTGTGGTTTCCAGCTCATTTTGTTTGTTTTTTAGAAATGGTAATCTGACTAGGGATATTACCCCCTCTAAAGAGCATATAGGTTTGGTTGTTATTAGGTACAAACACTAGCAGCAAAAATAATAAAATGGATGAGCTAACCTTATTAACAAAAAAAAAGAGACAGCTATTGGTATTGTTACTGAAACATGGATTAATTCAGTTCTTACTCCTCTGGAAATATTAGGGTATACATCCTTTCACAATACCAGGAATGTACATAACTATGGAGGGGTATCAATTTATTTAAAGAGCTATCTTATGGGGCAGCTTTAAATATAAATGTGCCTGATAAGATATAATTTCAATAGACATTCAGTATTGGTATAAGACACTCAGAATAGTGGGGTGTTACCTCCCTCCATCTCAATCTGTTTATGAATTGGGGAACTGGCTCAGTGAGCTTAAAAACTCCATTAAAGTTAAGTCTTTTTTAAATAGGAGGAGATGTAACTATAGTTAATATTGACTGAGTTAGTATTGACTGAGGATGAATGGATGGAAAAACTAATATTGAAAGGATAGCATTATTTTAATTGAGTGAGTTAGGTGCAATTTAATATGTTCAAAGTCCAACTAGAGGGGATAATATACTACAGCTTATCTTGGCACAGAGAAAAAAATAATAATAGCTGCAGCAAATACTATAAACCCTTTATGTGGTTCTGATCTTTGTATAGTTAAATGTAGCTTGTATTACAGAATTCATGGAACATAAATAAAAATATATTAATAAGAATTTTACATGGTACAAACCTTTCAGCTGTTAAAAATTATTTAAAGAACTAGAGTTGGCCAGCAGAGTTCTTAGGTAAGAGTATTCAGAAAATGTGAGATATCTACTATGGTAAATTTCAAAATACTATAGAAATCTGTGTCCCAATGAAAATGTGATTGCAGGAAAGAAATCTTAGATCCCCTTTTGTTAAATATAAGGATGATATGTTTGCTTAACAGAAAAAGTAGTTTTGGCAGAATATGAGGAAGAATTGAAATAGAAATAACCAGAAAGTATATGGAAAAATGGTTGTAATAATAAGAAAATAAATTGAATGAGCCAAAAGTGCATACAAGTATAAGCTGGGTGCAGATGGTTTAGATAATAAGAAATCATTCTTTAAGTATGTGAGTGAAAGTAAGAAAGGGTGCTAGGAGAATATATAGATTTCACAAGATGAAAAAGTTGATTCAGACTTCTCTGATGAGGTTAAGAATTCTGCCAGCTTTTTTCTACCCAAATAATGGAAACCTTTCTTCTTCTAATGTACATTTCTTTGATGTCAAAAATAAATAAAGGATTGGGTTTAAGAAGATGTATGTAAAATTAAGCAATGCTCATCTCCAGATCCAGGTGAGATTAATTGGTTCTTCCTAAAGGGTATGGAAGGCAGCAATACTGGAATCTTTAGCCTACCTATTCCAAAACAGCTTGCCATTTGGGCATGCCCCTTCTTATTGGAAAGGTGCCAACATTATCCCATTGCATAAAAGATGGGCCTTCATAAAGTATTATTTAGTTTATGTCAATAAATATAATGAATATAATCGATAACATTTATGAATGCCTTATACTGAGAGTATTGATGGAATCAGAATTCCAAGGTTTTTATGATATATAACAGCATGGCTTTACTTTTGGGAGATCCACCATTACTAACTGAATTAGTTTTAAGCAAAAATAATAAAGTTGAAATGAAAAATTAGTGGTTAATGTAATTATTTTTATTTAGCTAATGCCTTTGATTCTGTTCCTCCTAATTCAATTTTAGAATATTTCTTCCAGTGGAAATGTAATAAGTATTTGGTTAGGTGAATTGCTAATTGGTTAAATGATAGGAATGCTTGGATTTGTATTCATGGAGTAAGAGCCATGAAAAAACATCAATCTCCCCTCTACCCTTCCCCATACCATATTATATATAAATTCTTTTTAGCTTTCCACTAAATATGGGCACTTTCTCCACACATCTATGTTACACATCCTAACACCTTTCCCTGACCTCTTCCCCTCCCAGCTCCTTGAGTCTATCTTTCTACTACCTTATCATTTGTCTCATGTTGCACTAGTACTCAGCTTCCTTTTTATGTATCCTTCTTCTCTTATAACCTCTTGTTCACTACTCTTTTACTTCTTAATCCTCCTTATAGATATAGTTTTCCCCGGTTTACCTTTATATTGCCAACAGCCACATCTCCGAATCAGAGTCCGCGAACAGCAATGTGCAACTTCACAAAACCTTGAATGCCAAAGTTCCGAATAACAAAATCTCACCCCCTTTTGGACCCATGGTGGCACTAGTTTCAGCTGTGAAGCAGTCAGAAATGTCGACGTTCACTGTTTTTTCAAAGTGTAGAGAATTCGACCGGACAAAATTCGCAGAAAACATTCGAGTATGTGAACATTTGGCAGATGTGCTTTTTGGCAATATAAAGGTAAACCATTTTCTCCATCTATATCTAATGTATTGTTAAACTAGCAGTTTATCTGCAAATCATAAAACAATTCCAATTGAACTTTCAAAACAATGCATTATGTCTACCTCTGCACATTTTTGTAATACTAATTAATGACTGTTGTCTTCTTACATGTATAAAACTACTTGTATTTTTCATGGACATATTGTATGCATTCTTTAGCCTTGTACTTTGCATGAAGCCATACTGTATGTAACTTTTAGTCTGTCTGAAGTTTATTTTGTATTGCATGTTAACTGGATCTTATCTACCCATGCATCTGCTGAAAATGGGCAGACTTGGCCTTCAGACTTTCCCAGTAAACAAATGCTAATAAATAAATTCAATAAGGGTATCCCTCAAGCATCCATACTGGGACCCTTCTTATTTCATATTTTTATGGCAAGTTTTTCGCTAAAGTCTAAATGTTGGGTAGAAAAATTGCAGATGATGCCAAAAATGTAGGGTTAGTTACATCAATGGGAGATCACAATGATTTGCAAAGTTATTTACATACATTTATTTGAATGGGCTCAGAGTAATGGAGTTTTGTTTAAGTTTGCTAAAACTAAGGTTATGCATTTTGGTCAGACAAATATTGGATATCCATATGGAATATTTGATAAGATTTGGGGGATTTTTGAGCAATATGAGGACCATGGAATTTTGATTAACAACAACTTGTAGTTTACTGGTCATATAAATAAGCTCTTGAAATCATGTCATGCTACTACAAGTATATGCACTATATTTATGGCAAAGTCCATTTGGGATGAGACGGTATTTATATCAGTAATAAGACCTATAATGGAGTATGAGAGGGAGTTTTGTAAATATTCTATAGTAGAAATAAATAAATTAGAAAAGTCTCCTGGAGAATATTATGCAGGATATCAATAATCAGGAGAGACTGAAACAACTGAAACTATACTCTGTGATTTACAGGATGTATAGAGTTGATTTAATATGGGCATATAAATGTTTGAAAAGAGAGCAGAAGTGTTGTAATTTGGGGTTGAATATTGTTACCTATGGAAAAGCTGATAGGAATAAAACTAAATTGTTTAAATTAGGGGTAGTAAATTCAAATTAGGCAACATTTATTTCACATCAGAGTGGGGAGTTAATGGAATAAATTGCCCTTAAAATCAGGAAGAAAAAAAATCTCTTAACTTTTAAAAATAGCATGTATTTATGGTTTGATGGTATGGTATATATTACTAAAGTCATAGTGATCTAATTTGAGGTCCTTGGCCCCAAAAACACATTGTAACATGAAGGAGTCACTTTTCTAAATTTGATTCCAAATGCTTGGTTAAAGTCAGCAAAATAATAATCTATCAAATCTTAGGATTTCAGGAAGGAACTAAAAATATAACAAAATAAAATGTGGAAAATGATGGGGATTAGAAGATTTATATTTTTAAACTGACAATTTATTCATAAGTGTACATCTGGCTAACAAAACGGAAAATTCATCAGATTTACCTACATAACTACAATAAAACATTTAAATAGAAAAAACTTGTCACATGTTAAATTAACCTGTGAAAATTATTTATTTTATTTTATTTATTTTCAGTTTGATTGCCGGGGAAGTCCACTGGGCCTGAAAGTGCCCAGTTTCAGTGGAGGCCCGGGGAGAAAAGCTCCATAAGCAATACAGTAAGGGTTAGATAATTATAAAGGTATAATACATATACAATATCCATACAGTAAGGAAATGCAAATGCATAAAAAGTACAGCATACAGCACAGTTAACAGATATTAGAGAACACAGTTTACAGGTGTTTGCATTCAGAGCAAGCATGATCAACTGTCTTTATAATAAAAGATCTAAGGTTCTTGCATTATTATACTAGTAGAGGGGAGACAGTTTACATGCAGTTATTCAAATTAAGCAAGGTATATACTTGATGTGCATACAATAGAAGTAATTTGCTATTTACATTATATACATACTTGGAATCAAGTGAGAGATTGCTTAATCAGTTACTGAGAGCTTGAGTCTGTTGTAGGAGAATAGAAATATGAGTTAGAGGGAGGTTAGGAGCAAGGAGTATGAAGAACTCCTTGGGGAATTCCTTTGAATTTAGGTAGGGTGTAAGCAGGAACATTTCCATTTGGATGACAGGTATAAGAAAAGCTGGGTTTTGAAGGTTTCTGAGTTTGGTACAGTCCTAAGTGAAGGAGGGATAGAATTCCATTTCTTGCCTAGTGAGAAAGAGAGGAGAAGCTGGCCAGCAGGTCATTTGAGTTTATGGATAGAAATAAAATTTTGATGTTCAGATCTCAGAGATTTATTTGGGATGTATGGGGGAAGGATGTTTGTTAGGGCTGGGCATTTATCTGGGTGAAATATTAGTTTGTGAGCAGTGGTTAGTTGTATGAAGTCTAGGTGGTTAGAGAGTTCTAGCCAATTCAGAGATTGTAGGGTAAGGCAATGATGAGTGGAGTTTTTGGATTTAGTGGCAAAATTAGAGATCTTATTATAGCAATTTTCATGTTTGGAGGTGATGGAAGAAGTCAGATTTGTTAGAAGAGGGGCTCTGTATACTAAGGATGGTAGAAGGTAGGTAGTTGTCAAGGTATGCCTTGTAGAGTTGGAGAAAAAGAGGTTATTCCTATAGAGCATACCTATTTTTTGGTGGGTTTTCTTTATGTTTTGTTGAATGTGGATATTGAACTTAAGGTGTTCGTCTATGGTAATACCAAGAAGTTTTGCAAAAGGGACCACTTCTATAGTTGAGTTGGTTTGGCTAAGGACTTTGAAAGCATTTTTGTCATAAGAGAAAGCCCTGGAGGGAGGGAAAAGTAGTATTTTTGATGTATTTGAGTTGAGAGAGAGGTGGTTTTGGTGCATCCTGTTCTCAGTGGTTGAAAATGCAGTTTGGGTTTTAATCAGTAGTTCAGGAAGGTTGGAGGCAGCACATACTAAAGTTGAATTATCTGCATATTAGATAACTGTTGTGTCAGGGAAGGCAGTGTGAAGGTTATTAGTAAAGATGTTGAAAAGCATGGGTCCGAGGATGGACCCCTGAGGTACGTCAGTGGGGGTTGGTAAGAAGGAAGAGGTGGAGTTCTTCCATCTGACTGCTTGAGATCTGTCTGATAGGTAACTGGAGAACCAGGATAAAGTATTTGGGGAGAGATGAAAGTTGGAGAGATGATACAGAATGTGTTTGTGGGAAATAGTGTCAAATGCTTTAGAGAGATCTAGGAGTTCTGTGGATACTAGGAGTCTGGAATCTCGGGCTTGATTAACTGTTTGTAGGGCAGTTATGGTGCTATGGCCAGGGCAGAAGCCATGTTGGGTGGATGTAAGGAGTTGGTTCTGGGTCAAGAAAGGCATAAGTTGGTGTTGGACACATTTTTCTACAATTTTGGAGATTGGAGAGAGTAGGGCAATGGGGCGGAAATTAGAAATATTGGTGTTTTTGCCTCCTTTGTGAAGAGGAAGAATGTAGGCTGAACACCAGAGTTTGGGTACATATGATTCTTTTAAGGATCTATTTATTAAGATGCTGATTGGGAGTGCAAGACCATCAGCAGCGCATTTGAGGAAGGTGGAGGGTATTTTGTCAGGGGCATTGGAGCATGGCTTTAGTTTGGATATGAGCCTTTTTATAATATTGTTTGAGACTGGTTTGAGCTCAAATATGAGGAGAAAGTTATTAGGGTTGTTGGGCGGTGAAGAATGAGGGATATGTGGATTGTTGTTTGTGAAAGTTTTGGTTAGGCTAGCTATGGTTTCTGTAAAGAATGAGTTGAAATGTGAGCTTAGTTCAATGTCAGTTATACTTGGGTCAGGGCAGGGATTATTCCTGGAGCCTGGATGGAGAAGGGAATTAACTGATTTCCAGAACTGTTTAGGGTTTTTATTATTGTTGTACTGAAGCTTATTGTAGTAGTTTTTTTTTTTGTCCATGGTGATTAGTTTTTTTACACGGTTGTGGAGTTGGGTGTATTGGAGCAAGGTAATAGGCATTTTATTCTTCTGGTAAAGCTTCCAGGATTTGTCCCTCTGGTGCATGATTTGTTTTGTTTATTTGGAAAGCCAAGGAGCAGTATTAGCTTTGATTCATTTGTTTCTTAGAGGGGATAGGGAGTTAAGAGTTTTTAGGAAGACAGAGTTGAAATGTTCTAAAGCTTTGTCAAGGGGAAGAGTATTTAGGATTTTCCAATTCATTTGTTTGAAAATATTTGAGAAAGTTATCGGGTTAAAGTTAGTAAGTTTGCGAGTGGGAATGTAATGGTACTGATATGGGGTGGAGGTAGCTGAGCGATGAATGAAAGCAGGGAAATGGTCACTAAAGGTGTCTGGGATAGTGCCAGAGTGATTTATTTTGTTTGGATGGGTGACTAGGATCCAGTCTATGATGGATCCTGGGGGGTGAATATTGTTAGGACGGGTGATTGAGTGGATTACTTGGGTTAAGTTGTCGCAGTTAATGGATAGGGAGGGAGACGGAGTGTTGATTTTATTCCAATCAATATTAATGTCACCTAGAATGTAAGTTTCATACTTGATTTCAGTTGAGGCCCAATGAAGAATATCTTCAAGGGTAGAGATGTCGCCTGGGGAGATATATAGGGAAATAATGCAGATACTCTTATGTTTATTCATTCGTAGGAGACTCACTGTTAGTTCAGTATTTTTAAATTGTGGAGTTGGAATTTGAAGGGGGATTAAGGAAAGAAGATTAGAGAAGATTAGAGCAGAGCCACCACCTTTTTTTGGTTAATAGGTCATTTCTGTGGATATGGAAACCAGGAGGTAAGATTTCGGAGTCAGCAATATGGGGTTTTAGACGGGTTTCAGATATGGCTAAGATGTCAGGCTGGTTGTGGCTAATCCAAGCTTGTACTTGGTGTACTTTGTTGTTAAGGCTCTGGGCATTGATTGTGAAGAACATAAAAGAGTTGTGGGAGAAGGCAGAAGAAGAAGGGGATGGGGGAAGGGGTTGTTTGTAGTGGAACACAAAGGGGGTGGGAGAAAGGAGTTGTTTGTAGTGGGACAAGGGCCGGGTTTGGGATGAATATCTCCAGCTAAGGCTAGGACATTACAGGAAATAACTTTTAGCCTTTTAGGTTTATATAGTAGGAAGCTGGGTGGAGCTAGCAGTAGTTTAGGAGTAAAAGTTTAAGTTGTGGTGGAGAAGTATTTGGGATAGAATAGGTGCAGTGGGTTAGGTGGAATAAGAGAAGAGTAGATAGAGTGGAAATGAGTGCATAAATGTGGTTGCAGGTGAGTGTATGGGATAGTTTGAGTAGAAGGTAGGCATGGGGGTGTTTTGGAAGAGTAAGAACTAGCATAGTAAAGTGGAATTAGGAATACAAGAAGGGAACAAGGGGCCTGGAAGGTATAGAGGATTGGGGAGGGCATGTCTAGACCAGGTGTGTATTGAAGGGAGTAGTTTAGAGGAAACAAACTGGCTATTGGAGAGGAGAGGTATGGAAGGAGATAGGGTTATATTTGTTTACAAGGAAAAGAGGAGGAGACTATGAGTGGAGAAGTATAGAGGATAGTGGAGTGTATTAGTGGGAAGAGTAAGAGTGGGTGGGGTAATGAGGAGAGAACTATCATTAGTTAATTGTGCTGAGTGGGAGGAGTATGGGAAGAATAAATGTAGGTGTGCTGGGGTGGGTGGGAATAGGGGGTAGGGTAGGGGAGCGGAGTGAGCCCGCAGGGTGAACGGAGCGGGTAGAGACAAATGATGGAAACAGTTCAAGAAGAACAATCAGTAAAAATGCAGGCTACTGATGGTAAGTCAATGTGTGGGTAAGTATAGAGGTGAGGAAATCAATAGCTGCAATTGTAAGAGGACAGTTGGGTGGTTATAGTAAAAGTAAGAGGAAGAATGAGATTATGCCAAAAGTAAGTGTTGTAAGCCAGAAGATAAAAATAGTTATATTATAAACTGTAGGATAGGCTTATAAAGTAGGACTGAATACTGGTGCCACATAGTGGACAGATATTATATTTGCAGCAGAGGTTCCTTCTAGGAAATGGCTAGACAGGGATTAGGGAAAGCAATATATTCTGCTAAGGGGTAAGAATAAAGGTGAGAAAGGAATACTGATTACCATATAGAGGGTAGGGGGGAGTGAGGCTGCTGGTTATCCTGGCTATGAAGCGTTCTTTAAACCACTTGGAAGTGTTAGATTACTAACATATGCTTTTATTGCCAGGCTTAGTTAATAACATACTTTCTTGTTTCCTTTTCTGAGAGGGTAAAGGGATATGAAGGCAGTAGGATGAGACTGCAGGTAACTTGAATGGGTCCTTAGTCATCAGGTAGGCAGGTACTTATGTCCTGGTTCAGGAATAGCAAGTTGGGGAGCTGAGAGCTTTTTAGGAGAGAGAGAAAAATATAGAGGAAAGAAATTAACAGGCAGCCCTTAGTATATAAGTACAGACAATATATCCTGAGCAGTTAAAGAAAAACATCAGTTCAGTCACTCAGCAAACATAGATACCATGGGATAACATTGCAAGCTAGATATACATTTGTCTAAGTTAGTTAGGTGCATGTATTTAAACAGAAGTAGTGCTGGAAAACTCTAGAAGACACAATTACAAGTTCACAATAAGTTCAGACTAAACAGAAAGTACAATAGTATCACTGTTGTTCCATTATGCAGATAGTAATTGGAACATAGTAAGCATATCTCAAAGGACAGCTACGCTAGGTATAACACATACTTGACTAGAATGTCATAGAGTATGGCATAGTTAGAGTAAACAGTTATTTCCTGTTCTTAGTATAAGTACACAAATGTATGAGAATTGTCCAAGTAAAACAGGTCAAGGTGGCTACAACACTTTAAAAATAAGCACCAAAGCTAAACTGCATAGCAAAGAGCACCACTCCTAGTCACTTTACTGGCATGTAATTTCCAGTTATTTATACAATTAGATAGGAATGGTACTTGCTTTTCTTGCCCACGCACAGCGCTTTGAATATGAGCTGTTCATTGGCTATGTGAGCGGTTAAATGATTATTTAGTAATTTAAAAACTAAGCTAGGGTTAAAATTGAAGGTTCTCTGCTAGCAATCCAACACATAATTAGTTTGATCCATGTGCATGTAAGCAAATTAGGAATTTGAGGTGTAGAAAGCAACGTTCAAGCCGTTTCAAATCGAAATAGCATGAATATATGGTTAGATGAGAAATTGCAATGACCCAGCATTTGTGTAGGGAAGGCTACTTACACTCGCTATGCGTGTCAAATTTAAATTTAAGAATTTTCAGGATGGTCCCTTTATAACCATGCATGTGTTATATAGGTAAATTGCGTCTGCACAGTTTAAGCAGCCAAATAACAGAGCTGCTAGGCGTTTGTGCGATGTAAGGCTGATTATGTTAGTATTTCATTGCAGACCACTCGGTAAAGTGCTTCTGCACTGTTTAAAACAATCACGTTATAGAACATCTGGACGTTTATGCCATTTACTAGCTGATGTTAGGCTAAATATGTTACTCTCATTACAGCTGAGCTCTCGCTACGCAGTAGGGGAAGCCTAGAGCAGCTCCACGTGGGAACTCAACTACAGATTGGCATTCAGGTATAGTTAACCCAGTACACATAAATTTCAACAGCAAGGAAGGAAATACAATTAAATCACAAGGCAATGTTTTCAAAGATAACCATCAGCATTTTCATAGATAAAGGCAGCAAATCATTTACTTCAAGAGGTCGAGAGATGCTGGGGGCAAGAACGGACAGCAGCCAGGGGCTAAATCAGGATTTTAAAGATGGCGCCACGAGGGGCTGAGGGTATTTAAGGGATGGAAGAGGATATGAGGTGGATAGGGGTGGATAGGGGTGGAGAGTAAGGTGAAAGCAAGTGACATAGATGGGGCTAACAGGCTAAAGATCGTAGATCAATTGATGTGTTATTGTAAAAGGCAAAAGGGAGATACTTGGAGGAAGATTAGAGACTGGGAGGTGTAGGACAAGGGAAAGATATAGGTGGGATGAGGAGGAGAGAGAAGTTGTAGGCGATGTAACTAGAGAACAAACACTAAGCACTCGGATACCAAAGGAGTCAGAGATAAATGATGGAAACAGTTCAAGAAGAGAAATCAGTAAAAATGCAGACTACTGATGGTAAGTCAAGGTGTGGGTAAGTATAGAGGTGAGGAAAACAATAGTTGCAATTGTAAGAGGGCAGTTGGGTGGTTATAGTAAAAGTAAGAGGAAGAATGAAATTATGCCAAGAGTAAGTGTTGGAAGCCAGAAGATGAAAATAGCTATATTATAAACTGTAGGATAGGCTTATAAAGTAGGACTGAATACTGGTGCCAACTAGTGGACAGATATTATATTGCAGCAGAGACTCCTTCTAGGAAAAGGCTAGACAGGGATTAGGGAAGGCAATATATTCAGCTAAGGGGTAAGAATAAAGGTGAGGAAAGGAATACTGGTTACCATATAGAGGGTAGGGGGGACTGAGGCTGCTGGCTGTCCTGGCTATGAAGCGTTCTTTAAACCACTTGGAAGTGTTAGATTACTAACATATGCTTTTATTGCCAGGCTTAATTCTTCCTTGCTTCCTTTTCTGAAAGGGTACAGGGATATGAAGGCAGTAGCATGAGACTGGAGGTAGCTTGAATGGGTCCTTAGTTGTCAGGTAGGCAGGTACTTATGTCCTGGTTCAGGAATAGCAAGTTGGGGTGCTGGGAATTCAAGAGGTCGAGAGATGCTGGGGGTAAGAATGGACAGCAGCCAGGGGCTAAATCAGGATTTTAAAAAATCAAAAAGAAAATGTGTACTAACATTCTAAAAATCTAATAAAAACAATGTATACAAAATAAATGTTAATGAACAAAAAGCAGTTTATTCTTAATGCCTAGTCTTCAAGTGAAAAAATTCAATGCAAGGGTGAACAGGCATCTAAAATGATCTGCAAATAATATTCATTGTTGTCCAACATTAATTATTTGTCATAAATTCTTATGTCCTCGGCCACAAAATCAATCTCATAAAATTCTAATCTGTTAAAATTAGTGCACTTCATACTACATTTATATAATGTACTGACAGAGTTTTTTTCTTAATGTCTCATTTATCAATGGGGGAAATTCGGTAAAGCCTACATGTTTTTTTTTCATGTGCACATCACTCTGCAATGCGTACATGACCGCAAACATTTTGAGATTCAGTAAATGTTGCTTAGTGCCATGCAAGCATGCACAAACAGGGAAACATCAGTGCAATGGAAATTTCTGCTTAAGCAGGTGAATCTTATGCAAATGAGGCAAGTGGAGAGATCCAAAAGGGAAAAGGCATCAGTGTAGATTCTGTGTCTATGTTTGTAGTATACGCGAGAGTCTATGTGGACAGAAAGGGATGTAAAAGTCCACAAATATGGACATAACTCCCCTGAAAATAGTAGAGCACATACATACATGTGCAAAACATACATTGTAGATGTATGCAAAAGGAAGGAAATATGTAAAATTAATAATAATATTTTGTTAATAATTTTTGCATGGTTGCATTGTGCAAACATGCTTAACAGAAAAAAAAAGTAAAATACCATTTATAATGTAGATTACACAAATGTACTCTAGGACCTTGCATTGGGTCCATACAACAGTGCATGTGTGCTGTTACCCAGCTTACACGGCTATGAACCATGTAGTTTCCAAGCTGTCAGCACAAATTTGTATGCAAATGAGGTACATTTGTTGAATCACTAAAAGGGGCAACCCTGTCTGCATGTCCACGTTGTGTATGCTCCTACATGGTGTTGATATTCCCACTGGATGTGGAGGACATCAGGGAGGTGTGTCTTGTCACTTTTCAGATTTTACTGCTCAACATGTGTATTTGCGTGGCGTGCCGCATAGCTTAACCTGTTGGTGCAAACAGACAACCCAAGTCACAGTGATGACATTGGCAGTTATCAATCAAAAACGGATATATTTAATTAATTATATATACTTTTCTATAAGCTATGCTCATGACAAGGCACTATGCACAGTGTCGCACAGTGAAGTAGGGACTTTAAATCATGTCAGCCACATCCCAGGCAGATGAACTGCATCCTATTTAGCCAATCCTACATGGTGCACTTACAGCAGAACTGTATAACATATGCATACAACCTACATTCTAATTTCTCCTCAATACTCTGAACCATTGGAATGGAGACTTGGAAATTTTAACTGAGATAATGCTAGGAGCTGCTGCAGCTATTCTACATCTGTATGTACTACAGACTGAAATCAATGCAGCTGGTGCTGCTGACAATAGGCCTAGGCCGAGAAGAAGAAAAATGCTCAGGCCCAGGGTAACCTTCCAGGAGCTACTTAAGCTGGAGATTGTAGAGGGCTGCAGGGTGGACAGGGACATATTACAGCAGCTCAGTGAGCTCTGCTGACCTCAATTCAGAGCCAGAGCTAACAGAGGGGAACCCAACCCAGTGGAAACGAAGGTATGTGTAGCCCTTAGGATACTAGCTACAGATACTTTTCAAAGACCAACTGGGGATGTGATGGGGTCTCACAAAAATCTACATGCAGAATACTCTACCAATTTCTGGATGTCATGCTCCCACAAGCCAGTGAGCACATATTCCCCCTTGATACTGAGTTGAGGGCCAGCAATATGGAACACTTCTACCATGTAGCACACTACCCTAAAATACTGGGTGCTATAGATTGTACACATGTACACATCAAGACACCACCTGGTGAGCAGTGTAGAATCTGTATTAACCGCAAGAGATACCACTCCATCAATTGCCAAGTCATGTGCAATGCCCAGGGGATTATCATGAATGTGTGTGCTGGCAACCCTGGCAGTTATCACTACTTCCATATCTGGCACACATCACAGCTGTACCAGATGTTTGCTGGGGGGGGGGGGGGACATCCCACAGGGCCATTTACTAGCTGATGCTGGCTATGCTCCGGAACAGTGGATGATGACACCCATCAGAAATGCACACACACCTACGGAAGAACGCTATAGTGACGCACACACACACAAACTAGGAACATCATAGAGAATGTATTTGAGATTCTGAAGTCATGGTTCCAATGCCTCAATATGTCTGGTGGAGCCTTGCAATATACTACAGCCACATGTGCACAGATATTCACAGTATGTGCTATGCTACACAATCTTATCCTGCTGAAACATCTGCAGCAGGGTCAGTAAAGGGCAGGGATACACAGCCCTCCACCAGTGCCTAGGTCACCACAACCACAGTCACAGGATGACTCTGAGGAGGAATTTCCTGCTGATGTCCCTGTAGCCAGATGTAGGCATGCTCAGTACATCCTGTCTTTGTCTAAGAGACAACTCATAGCACATTCACTGACAACCTAGGGCCCTTGAGACTTGGACCTTCCTCCTACTCACATACATATATTAAAATTGATGCCAGCCAAATCACACACCCTGTACCTATCCATGTATTGGCTGTGTACTGCTTGCATCATACAAAGTCAGCCCTGAACTACAGTTGTGACAACTACTACACTTGCAATGTTAGTCCATAACCTACACAGTAGTATAGTGGATTATGTTATGTCCTAGTAGCTATGGACCAGGTACATTTTTCACGCAACTATACTGGGATATGTGGACAGAAATTACATCCACGTGATACTACAGACACCCATTCCACTAACATGCCACCAGTTGCATTTGGTAGGCCTCATGCATGGAATATTCATGTAGTCCTACAGCAAAATATTACTGGTACATCATTCAAGGGACATGCTAGAAAGTTAGGTTAAATGGTAGACAGACTACTGTGTGTCATAGCAGAACATGGGCTTTTGTTACCCCACATATAGCCAATACTCGTAGTGTTGTCACATAGCTAGGCTACAAAACAATTTTCTGACTGTTAGGCTACTAGCTGCAGGTGACAGTATGAAGCAATGTGACTTTGCAGGCCTCACAAGTTGTTCAACACAGGTCTTGTTTATATTCTCTAGGATGACTTCACCTGCAATCAATTACAATACAGACTTGAGCCTTAGAGCATGCAATAAGGACTGTGATCTGCAGCATGTAAGCCTAGATAGGTGAGAATTCTAATCTCACTCTAGCCCACTTGGGGTGTGTTTGTGTGTGTGTGTGTGTGTGTGTGTGTGTGTGTGTGTGTGTGTGTGTGTGTGTGTGTGTGTGTGTGTGTGTGTGTGTGTGTGTGTGTGTGTGTGTGTGTGTGTGTGTGTGTGTGTGTGTGTGCATGTGTGTGTGTGTGTGTGTGTGTGTGTGTGTGTGTGTGTGTGTGTGTGTGTATCTCCCTAAACAGTAAGTGTGAATACCACACTAACTTTAAAACCTGGCTATGCTTTGCACTTTTTGGCTCTTGCAGTTGATGCAGGCTTCCAAATTTTCATCCTCCACAAGAGCTGCTGATGTCATCTACCATAAGATTACCTAAAGCCATGATAATGTCAGACTTAAGCCATGGCATGTGTGATAAGTGTGGGACAGTGCAGTGGTGCAGCGGTTGCATTGTCACCTCATAGCAAGATGTCCTCCAGTTCTAATCTCGTTTGGGGTGCCTTCTGTGTGGAGTCTGCATGTCTTCCCTGTGTCCATATGGGTGTGCTCCAGTTTCTTCCCACATTACAAGTACGTGTATGGAGCATTTCTCCCTGGGCCTCCACTGAAAACTGGCTTCATTCCAAGTCAGACTTTCCCAGTAAACAAATCTTAAATTAAAAAAAATAAATAAAAATAAGTACTGTGATCTGTAGTATAAGGCTAGGTAGGGGTTCTACTCTCTCTCTCTAGCCCACTTGCTGTGTGTGTATATTTCCCCAAAGAGCAAGTTTGAATACCCCACTGACTTCAAAACTAGCATTGCTTTGCAATTTTTGGCTCTTCCAGTTGATGCAGGCCTCCACACTCTCATCATAAGTACTCATAAGTACTATGATCTGTAGTGTGCAAGCCTAGATAGGCAGTGGTTCTAATCTTACTTCATCCCACTTGCTGTGTGTGTATATATCTCCCCAAAGAGCAAGTTTAAATACTGCAGTGGCTGGTCAAGCTAAGATGTATGTAGTTTCCAGGGTCAGTTGTCACACCACCTCTGTGCAAAGGGATAATAGTGGCTGTTTTTCAGTCAGCTGGGACAAAGCCAGTGGTTACACTATGATTCTAAGAGTTCCCAATGGTGTTAGTACTCCATGTCGGAGCCCATGTAGGACTCAGCCTGGGATGTTATCAGGTCCCATAGATGCTATGTTTTTGTCCATACAGAGGCCATTTTCAACCTGCTCTTTAGTGATACAAGGTACGGCACAGGTGGTAGGGATGTCATGGGGTATGTGTGGTTGGGACAGGGGAGTGATGGTTTCACAGAACCTGTTGACCAACAGGTTAGCTATGTCAACAGGTTCTGTATATGTGGTGTCATTAACTACAAGTTCGGTACAAATGTGAGCCTTTCATTTTAGGTTACAGGTGTAACTATAGAATACCTTGTGGTTGTCCTTTGTGGAGGAAGCTAATTTGGACCCGTATTTTGTTTTGGAGGACTTCACAACAACTCTTATTTGCTAGTTTAAGCTTTAGGGGGGGCTCACTCCCACCTACCTTTAGACAGCAATGTCTTCCTATTATTGTAAAGTCTGTTATTGGCAGTTGCCCACCAGGCAGGTTTTCTCTGCCATGAGGAGGTTGTTGTGCTCATGTCAGGTACAGCTGAGTTAAGTGCATTCATACAGGTGTTTGTATAATAAATTGGTGTAGAGCTCAGGATTGTTGCCATTAACATCTGATGGAGGAGGTGCAGTGAAGCTATTTAGACCATTCCATAGGATGTTAAAATCTGGACTGGTGAATTTCTTTTGTGTATTTGCCGCAAGGGGAGGTGTCAGGTGTGATACCTACTTTGAATGAGACCAATCTGTGGTCCAATCTCACCAGAGAGGACCTCACAGTGGGAGTGCTACAGTGATTGCCCATATCTGTAAGCACCTGATCCAGTATGTTAGCTCCCCTTGTGGGGGTGTCAACCAGGTGGTCCAGGGCATTGGAGTTAAGTTGAGTAACCTTTGGGCAAGTAAGTTTGAGTATGAGTAATCTACCCAGTCGGTGGGTAGTAAAAGTCACTCCAAACCATGGTGTTTGGATGTATCTTGATAAACTCATGTAGATCCAAATAAGCAGAGTGGGTGTCCTGATTCATGGATGGGCTGCTGTAGCTGGCAATGACTTGAATAGGTGCCCCACAAACAGTCAACAGCATCTATAGTGTATCCATGGAATCATACTGTGTAACCAATGTGGGTGTGTATGTATCCTTAATGAATATTTATACACTGCCAACATTAGCCTGCTCACCTTCAGTTTGAAGACTGCGCATGTGGAAAGAGGTGTAGCCTAGTATGACTGTGGTGCTTTCCACAGCCTTGAACCAGGTGTCTGTGACTACACAAAGGTCTGCATATTCCAAGGTGAGGACAGCTTCCAGTGACTGCAGTTTCCTGTTGACACTCTTAGCGTTTAGCAGAATAACCTTGAGGTTGTTTGTATATGGGGTTTTTACACTGGAAATTTTGTCCTTGAGGAACCACATAAATAGAGCACTATGGAGGTTGCAATAGCCTTGTCCAGTAGCAAAATCCCTGGGGTGACAGATGAAGACCATCTGTGGCAAAGCATCGAGGTCTGTTGAGCATGTCATCCCAGGCTAACAGATAGTGAATCTCCTTAGACTGACACCAGACACTAAGCTATTATTGAAGTCAATCATCTTCTGTTTGTATTGAGGCATCATCCTAGGTGAAGGTAAAATATATCTGATGGCCAGGGCATACCTGCCTGAGACACATAGTGAGAAAGCTCAGTCATGTCTGTCATTACACAGTCCAGAGAGGTATGCCTCAAGTCTTACACGACAACAGGAACTATGATGTAGTCATAACAGTACCTGTTGTTGACAGACTTGGGTGTATGTGTGATATGCCGTATCCTGGCACCTCACAGACAGCTGACTGTGACCTTTCCCTTATCTAGCCTGGTGACAGGGACATCAGTGTGACTCACAATGCAATCACCTATGACTAATATGTTTGATTTTGTGTTTAGCGGTAAGGGTTTGACCACTGAGACAGTGGTCCATTAACTATTATGTGTACTGTGTTCTGCAGAGGTAGCATTATATGTAGCATGCTTGTGTTTCTGTTTGTGAGGTGTCTGGTGTTTATGGATGTTTCTGGTACAGACCTCCGTATATGTAGGTAATGTGATGTGGGTTTGGGTGGAGTAGGAGGTGAGATGGGCATGTTGGCACCCTGCTCATTGTCATATGTACTGACAGATGTGTGAGAGAGCATGGATTCAAGGTTTTCAATCTAGCTGCATCTTTTGACACGTTGTGTTTGCGTGGAGTTGGAGTAGATGTTTGGGGATGCTGTTGACATCTCTGCAACAGTCAGAGATAATGCCATTAGCAATAGATTACTGCTTGCCTATATATGGTTAGGCCATGGTTAGGCAGTGGCTTGACAAATCCTCCGGGTGATCCGGTTTCCTCCCATGTTACAAAGACATGCATCTGGAGTATTTCTCCCCAGGCCTCCACTGAAAATTGGCTTCATTCCAAGTCGGACTTTCCCGGTTAACAAATGTTAAATAAATAAATAAAATAAATAATTATTACTTTTATGGTGTCATTCTATGGTAAAACAGTACCTGACAGTGTGGGATAATATGGTAGATTAATTATGTTGCTTTGCCAGGCTTGTGGCACTTGCATGACCTGTAATCCTGTTACTAGGCAGGGTCGCAACAACATACTTATAAATGTGATAATGTACAACTCCAGCAAAGTAAGGGTCATGCTGCTACACCCTTGGGGTTCACAGCTTCAAACACACTCTCTGTAGGCAATCTTTGCAGTGAAAATGTGCATGTCCATGCATGCACAGAAAACTTGTACAACTTTGCAGTCATTAAATTAGCATTGCAGGTGTACAATGTCTGTCAAACAACCAGACAGCAAATGGGCGTTGTGTGAAATGATATGGGAACACAGTTTAGTGTTCTGGGAACATAAATATACAGTATGACATACCTAGGAGGACAAGTGGGAGAGACACAGACATTGCCCAAAGGTGGCAAACCCTCTGCAGTAGGCCTCACATCCGTGTCATGCAGATTACCACCATTACACTGTTGAAGGGCAGGCTGCATGAATTGCTGTGAAATTGTTAACTAGCATGGATCACTGCCGCTGTAGAGCTTGATAGAGCAACCTTGAAAATCTTTGTCACCTGAGACTTAATGTTATATTGTGATGCAGCAGCTGTGCTCCTAATCACCATCAGGTCAGTACCCTAGTCAAATGTTACAGCCCTTGGAACCCAAGGCGTAATACATGCAAACATCAAATGATTCATCTGGTTGATAATCAAGGCATCTACCTAGAAAAGACTACAAGTTTTCAGAGCCTTGCATCATGTGGGACAAGTTTGTTGATCAACAATCAGGCTGTAGCCTACTTCTTATTTTGAGCATGGTGCTAAAGTTTTGCTTCTGGTGAAATACAAAGAATAGGAGCTTCATATCCTACCAGCATGAGACTGTGTTGAGACCAGCAGTAGTAGTAGTAGCCAGG
Organism: Protopterus annectens; assembly: GCF_019279795.1. NCBI lineage: Eukaryota > Metazoa > Chordata > Ceratodontiformes > Protopteridae > Protopterus > Protopterus annectens. Next base: position 1,002,860,125 of record NC_056727.1, on the reverse strand, counting down.
CAGTGGTAGTTCAGGTGAGTCCCCTCTTTTCAGCATTCTTCAGAAGGTAATTGTTTGTTTTCGGTATGCACCTCTTGATAAGTGTGTAAGTTCAGAATAACTGCGTAATTACTCCATCCTTAACTTTACAGGGTGTATATATTAGTTTCCCTTCCAGTGTTTGGCAGTGCTCTGTACAGACTCAGACACCTTGGGTGACATTTTTCTCAGATACCACAATGGCATTAACTCCAATACTGAGTTCCACGCAGGACAACCAGCATGCATTGTCAAACATGCGGATCAGATACTTGTGACATTGAGTGATAGTCTCAATACAACTGTTTAATCAATAATAAAGGATCTGTTGCCATGGATATGAGGATTTCCACTGAGACCTTTACCACCCTGGTGGATATGGGCATCCTTAGGCAATGTAGAAATCAACCCATGTTTACTGACAACCACTTCATTATCAAACAAACTGATATGGTATGTGAGATATGTATACACAGAATGTCACTTGAGGCAAAGTGCTCACATAAAATTACTTCTAATGTCAATAAGGTAGTCAGTGGTATACACGTTGCAGACATCACACAAACTCCAAAGCAGACAGGAGCTGAGGCACTGACATGTAACCTACATAAATCACAAACACCTTGTAGAGAAAGTCCACATAACAAATACACTCAGCAGCCCTATATGCACTCTGAAAACAACAAATATATCAACACATAGAACAACATGTCATGGAGGAACAACCTATAAGGCCATAAGTCAAGCCAACAAACATTCTAGTTATCGCAGACTTCATGCAAATGAGGAGCTGTCATTGAATCCCAGACACAGACATTGAGTTGTCGTCAGAACCATGGGCTAACACTAAATACCAAGAAATGCACAATACTATCCTTTGGGAAGTCATCCCCCCTGTAACTAACATATTGCCAGCATACCTTGAACACTTGCAAAGTAGTCAATGACTTATGGACACAGATAGTGATCTAGCCTTTGACTGTCACATGTCTGTAATATTGTGGACATCATTCTATGTTGCACAACCTATAAACAAAGGTATGGTATGTAAATCCAAGGAAGCTATTGTTCCACTGTAATCGGCATTCTTCAGACCTATCATTGGTGCAATGCCACCTTTGGTATGTAAGTAACCAGGCAAATCTGATAACTGTAACATCCACAGAGGTTCCTCAGTAAAGCACTACATGGTGTATGTAACATGCCCTGTGCAGACCACATCAAGGCCCTATCCATGTAGTCTGTCTCCTACATGCTTTGGAGGGGAGATGTATGCCTGCCAAACAGGGTGTTGTCAGACCCCACTGTGGATATCTTGCATATCCACAAAACAAGTAGCACCAGAATTACCTGTTGTACAGACCTACATCTTGCCTGTGGTATATATAGGACATGCTGGAGGGACAGGTATGTAACCCAGAGACTACACCCTATATGGAACAGGCTCCCCATTCATGTGAAGCAGAGTTCCGCCCTAACACAAATCAAGTGCAAGTTACACAATTGGACGGGGAACAGGACAATTATGCCTGCTTTTGGACCAATGTCTCTGATAGACACAGGGAAACTGTGGATGGTTCAATCCCCACACCCCAGCTTGTAGATGTTTCAGCTCCCAAAACCCTGCTTACACTTGTCAAAGGTATCAGACTTCGACAGAGTTTAGGGATGCATGGCTAGGATTAAAGAAGCCCTTGTGTTTGTTAGCCTATTAAACACATATGAACCAATAAACCACAGAATCTATACTATGTTACCTTTCTGATGACATTTGTCTTCTGTGCTATCATTCAATTCTGTGCTCTGACATTGATGGGTTGATTGTAGATGTGTACCTATAGGTGTGTCCTACACAATCCTAAAAGTGAAACATAAACATTTCCATGTGACACCTGTCATTGTATGACTACACAGTCATTACAACAACAACCATTGTAAAGTACACACATTATTATGGTATCGTCATTATAAATGGCAATGTATAAATTCTGAAAATGACCAGTACAAGTAACATGTCAATAGCAACATAGGATGAAACAAATTCATATTAATGTAGATAGTCACTCTGTGAATCAGACACATAGCTTTATTTCCCTGAATCTATGAGAAAGATGATAAGTATGTAGCACAGGTATCATCACTTGCACAAGGTGTTGTGTGGGGGTGCAGGAGGCCTTGACTGACCCAATAGTTTGGCAAGCTTATGTGTGAGTCAGAAAGGGAAGCAGGCAAGATGGACCATGGAAATGTGGCATGTGTGTCTGTAGGTGACCTGAATGTGACAGTGGTGTATGAGTGTCTGTGTGAACACAGCCAATCTCATTGCTATCCCTACTTGTCTGTATGTTGGATAGCGGTGAGCCATGCATGATAGAGCTGATAGTTCATCTCTGCCCCTGAACATGTGAACTGGTTCTGGCAGGAGTTGCACTGGCACCTCCACACTCAAGGTCAGATGTTGTACTACTACCTGAGGGTGACTGCTGTCTGCTGGGAATGTGTCCTCTACGGGACCACCCAGGACAATGAGCCCATGTCCTGCCATGTATTGGTATGAACAGCACACTCCCCTGGAGTGCTGGATGTACTGCCACTACAGGAATGTGATTGTGCATGGCCACATTGGCTCTTAGCAGATGTAGTTGCTGACCTACATCCACGAGGCCGACGCTCAACTCCAACCAGATGTTCCATCACAAACACGTTTCAAGACAGGAAGTGTGCAATCTGTCTCAGTCCAACATCTTGCATCAGTCAACAAATCCAGGGTATTAGCAACATGGTGGAGGCAGTCATGGATATCAGACTGTGCTGCATCCATAACCCTGAGCATTCATCAGGAGTTCCTTTCTGAACACACCTGTGCCTCCATGACAGCCCTAAACATACACCGAGTGACCCATGATGAGACACCTGCAACAGGTGGTGGAGGGACAGTGGCTCTCCTGTTAGCACCCCTATCAATCTGCCTGTGTGTAACCTCGCCAACTGTTTGGCTATGGCCAGTGTATACAGTCACTACAGCCACAGTAGCCACACTTCCCTGTTCAATGTTCCTACCCTTTGACTGTCCAATATCTGTGGCCACAGGGGACTGGGTATGCGTAGGCATAATGGCTATTTACAGTGATAATTAGGGCAGATGAGGGATGTCAACCTCTGTCTCAAATTCAGCCCCTGCAACTCCCAGCTGTGCCTCACGTTGACCACCATCATCATCAGATTCTGAAGGGACACTAACATCAGGTTGAGAAAGGGACTACAGACCAACCTCCCTGGTCACCTGTGATAAAAAGGGAAAAGCATTACATTAATACCTGCACTACTATGCTCTGTAGTACTACATTCCAATATATGCTAAGCTGTATACACTGCTGTCACTATTACAGACTTATATAAACCCCAACCTCATATAATAGGACATGAGGACATTCTTTTTTAACCCAAATCTGTAATTATTCTGAAATAACATTTAATTACACAAGGATCTCATGAGCAAAACATGAATGATGTACACTATTGACATTTTCCAAAACTCAAAAGTGGACAGTTATGGCACTTTGTAATGTCCTGACAATACTGTCAAATCAATCACTGCGGTCACACCTACAAGGCATATGTATGCGTCTAAACTGTATACAGTCAGAAAATATTTGTACAGTTGGTAATCATGCAGACAGTACATCAATCCAGCCAGCAGCCCTGGAGTGACACTTTAGTGAATACATTGACTTAAATCTACATCTCTGACAAAACAGTTTTGTGCTTACCAGTGGCAGGAGCATGGCCTCTTCCTATTCCTGACAGTACTGGAAAAATTTGAGGGAGAGGTAATGTAATCAGCACTACTTGTTACACTATAACAGGGCTAATACATCCTGGAAATGCCACAAAAGCACCTCATGAAGAGTATCATAGGCCTTAAACACATGTCCTACATGGACAGACTCAAAAAACTCCAGCTATTCTCTGTCTCATATCATCTACTAAGAGGCTGTCTCTGCTTGACTTTCAAAGCCATGTCTGACCCAGCTCTGTTAGAAATGTTACATCTAAAGAAATCCCAATCGCTCTGCACCACAAGCTCAAGAGACCTCAACCTCATCACCATAATCAACAGAACATGCTGGAAGGACAGGTTCATAACCCAGAGACTGCCCATGCTGTGGAATAGACTTCCCATACATGTCAAGCAGAGCACCTCACTGGCCCTCTTCAAGAGAAATCTTGATGAGTGGATGGGAAATAGAAAGTTCACCCTGAGGATCACTCCAGTCAATCTACTTGATAGAGGCACTGGGAACTAACGTTGGGCAGCACAATGCCAGGGCACTTCTATGGGCTAGGCTTGTAAAGGCTCCAGGATCATTAGCCTAGTACACACCTATGAACCTAAACATCTGACATATACATTACCTGTTGTTAACAGGTGTTTGGGTCACAAACTGTGCATGCACTTAAAACCGCAGCTAACCTCCCCAAAACCACCTGACACCCGCGTAAAACTATGTGCACCCTGACACACTGAATGCTGCAGTATTCCAGTGCTGATCCAACTAAGCATACCTAGATGCTCCTCTTGAGTGTAAATGGTTGCACCTACATCCATGACATATTGGGTGATGGATGCCTGGGAGCTGTCCTGTGTTGCAAGGTTTGCCAGGAATTCTTCAGTAGCTGACAGAGGTTGTTCTACTGCAGGCCCACCACCAGTGACCTGACGACCCCTAGCCACATCCACTGCATGTCTGCGTGCCAAGTTGATCATGTTGGTGGTATGGTGTTGCACCACCACCTGCTCATATGTGCAATTCTGGTGACCCACAGCATTAATGTTGTGCATCAGTTTGTCCCACAAGGCTGTACACTCTTGCCTATTTGCCCTCCCTCTGGCAGCAGGACTTGGTGGTGTTGTCTCAAGGCCTCAATAATGAGGTCATTTTCTGCCTCAGTGAAAGGCGCATGGCATACATGATGTCCCCTGAAATACAAATAAATGAGAACACGTCAGGATCACATATGTGGGAGTACAGTATGTAGAGATACAGCAATAAAGGAAGCCTATTAGTATTCTCCTCTTGATTACACACCTCATAATCAACAGTGAGCCAAATATACAAAGGCTGTGGAAGCAACTAGGATAGTAGCAATAGTGACCAAGTACTGTTTGTGACATAACAGATACTCATGTATTCTCACAAAACAAGCACAAGAGTCCATTGTAGTGTGCTCCATAGCAGGGGAAACCACCACCCATAACATATATATAAACAACAGTCCCAACCAAATAGCAGGGTACTACTACAACTGCTAACAAAGGAAGTATCCAGGAGACCTGTGTACCTAGTTAATACAGAGCATTATGCCCTTGCCGTACTCTACATCCTCTGTAGGTGTAACACAGCTGAAGATCACTGGTATGTTATCATTATATTTCTAAGAAAGGCTTACTGATGTAATTTTCATCCCCACTAAGTATTTTCAAGCATATGCATCATATTGGAAACAAAATGGTTATGCAGCATACACAGCTGGCTTGCAGTATAATCAGCCGATCCCATGCAGCTACTCAAAATATATAAGGCATCAATATAGATTCCATCCTCTTTCTCACATTTTAAGGTGGAAATTACTGAGGTAGAGATTATGTCAGTACAGAGAGAATGTTTGTAGCAACTACTTGTTACATATAGATGTGTGCTACAGGCTGAAGCTGATGCTGGTGCTGCAGACAACATGCATAGTTAGACAGTCTGCAGAATGTGAAGGACAACAACACTTAAGAGTAACTGTGTGAGCTGTGGCATCCTTGGTCTAGAGCCAGAGCTTGATTGAGGGAACCCATCCCACTAGAAAGTGAGGTATGTGTTTAAGGTAAGTATGTTAGCCAAAGGTATCATTAACAGAGTAAAAGGAAACATGCTTGGTGTGTTCTAGAACAAGGTAGGGGATACCTTAACCATTATGTCAACCAGCTAGACAACTGCCACGTCATGTATTATGTCACTGTAATCATCTGGAATGTGTGTGTTGGCATCCCTTGTTGCTAGCATGACCTCCATATGTGTATGTTACTTGTGCACCTGTGGTTGTCTGTACTATCAGTAGCAAATCATTGTGCGCTGCAGTCTGATATGACTGGGCCTTATTTGATTTACATACTTCTAAATGCTCTGTGAATTCATACTAATGCACGACCTGACATTCTCTGCACTTTTGAGTGTTGTAATAGGAATAGTTTAAACGTGATCCAATCTGCAGGCCTTTGATTGTCATTATTTAGAAGCAGGCATTCAAACTGTACTGCCTTGGGTGGATAAATAGGCGATGAGACAGTCATACCTATCAGAATTTATACTGGAGATGTACACATATATGTATTTTAAATGTTAGACACAGCTGTATTTGAACCCAGGGCCATGTGGACCAAAAATTAATGTTTTCAAAGCATTTAACAGATTGAGCTACTGAGTCACTGCTATAGCAGGTGGTTTTTTACATGTTGTAGATACAGTATAAGTGCACACTTGCCTGTTCTTAGATACCTCACTTACATCTATTATTATGTGTATGGCTTCATATTGATGTATTTCTCTACCAGCGTCCCAGTTACACTCCTATTTTTCCATTAATCTTATAGCTGATTTGCGTAATGCGCAGCATGGATTAAACATGCTTAATAATGGGAGAATAACAAGTATTATGTTTTGCTTAAAACACCTGCATTAATTAACTGGCTGTGTGGCTTGGTGGGTTGATGCAATGTTCTCCAGGTGCAATTCTCTTGGGTCCGAAATAGAGTGCAGGTGTAATTTTTGAATGTGATTACTATTTTTTCAAATACATATATCAATATACCACCATTTAGCTTAGCTTAGTGATGTTTCACATTGCACAGCATCGCACAAAATTTCTTTAAAGAAAAGAAAAATGGGGAGGTAGGACAGTGGTAAAATGACATGTAAGTAGGGGGAAAACAAAGTGAAAGGCAAGTAGGTATGTGCAGGAACAGTGCATGAAAGAACCATAGCTATCCATTTCTTCTACAGCAACAAATGTGCACTTTAACAGTTTTTTAGCTGAATTTGGACTGTCACCCCCAGAGAGAGGGGTGACGGCAACATAAGTGCATTGTCAAGCCAATTGGACCAAATTAAGTGTATCCAATGGACACATGTACAAAATGGAGAGCTATGTATGGGACATTTTTTTTTGGGGGGGGGGCAGGTGCCCATTTGTTTTTTAAGGTAAGAGTGCAATGTTGGGGAACAGACATAGGTATGTGTGGGGGAGGTCATTTGGAAAGGTGAGGAAGTTTTTGCAGACAGACAAGGCAGTAGAAAGGGTTGGTGTGTGATGCAAAAGGGGGGTGAACACCTTGGTTGGGGAGGGTGTTGTGGAATCCCAGTTCCATGGACATCAGACATGGTAGCAGTGTGACTCAAGTCCTCACCCATGGGACTGTCAGCACTGAACCTTCACTGCTCCAGTGGAGGCAGTGGTCGATGCTGACACCTGGAGCCAGACTCTCTCACTAGGATGGACAGCATGCCCTCTTTCTGGCATAGGCATGCATCAACAGTTTGGCACAGCAGCCTACACACCATGCCTGGCAGTTCATCATGGGTGACAAAAACACCCCCTCCATCTCCACTCCCAGAGGGGGAACTGCCACCAGCCTGTGAGGTGGAACTACCCAATGGACAAGATAGTGCAGGGGCAGCAGAGGGGACACCACCAGGCTGTGGCCCAGATGTCCTGGGCCATGTGCCTCGGGCAAGGAAGCCAAAGTAGGTGGGTCACCGGGAACTGGCCTACATTGTCGCACTGTGGTAAAAGAAATATAAACATAAGGAAAAATAAACATAACCAAAACAAATGTAATTAATAACAAAAGAGAAAATTATAATGAGTAATGGAAACAAATTGAAAATAATATAATGAGGAACACAACAATAAATAATGTAAATGGATGTTTTTTAACAGCAAAGCAATATTAAATTATACATAAGGCAAACATAAGAGTTAATTACAAATAATATGATAATATCAAATTAAAATAATAAATATAATTAATAAATAAAAGAAGAGAAGGGGTAGGGCGAGAGAGAAAAGAAGAACATTAGTAACTTCACAGATAATATAATTACACAGATTAGAACTACATACCTCTAGATATGTTAGATTTAACTTGTGAGAACACTGACTGCTTTGTACATATGATGTTGCAAGTACATAGCACTCAACCTGTTAGCATGGGACATTATGGGCAAAGCCATACATAATGGTGGTACAAAGACACACAGACAGAGAACATTTTACATAGTGTACTCATGCATTAGTAGCAAGGTGTTCTGATAGATTTGCCATTAAATCACATTCCAAGAAATGTCATATATCTGTAGATCAAAGGACCAGACATCCTATGGGCAGTAGTCATTACATTCTGCAAAAGTCGTGACAGTTGAGAGGTATGTTCATGTACACTAATTACTCTAGACAGCTGGACATTTCTCAGTTGGCTGGTGTGGGATTAGAACTCACAAGCAGTGACTACAGGAATACGGAACATTTTATTTGAAAACCTTAAATTATCAAAGCAACATCTCCTTTTAGACTTTATTGATGTATGTTGTTTCAAATCTTGATTTACATGCATGCACTGCTGTGTAGGAGTTCCATTACCTTACACATTTACCCTACCCCTTTATTAACTGCAACCTACATTATATATCAGACAAAATATGCAGAACACAAGCTTGGCCTTATTCTGGGTATTGCACTGCATTTATTTATGACATATCTTGACACATTATTTAGTACTTCACATTTATCAGTTGTCTGGTGTTGGATTAGAACCCTCAAACAATGACTAAAGGAATACAGGACACTTTATTTGAAAAAAAAAATTATCAATGCACCATCTCCTTTTAAACTTTATTGATTGATGTTACTTCAAATCTACATTCACACACGTGGATAGCTCTTTAGGACTTCTGGTAACTTACCCATATACCCTGTTCATTTATTGAGTACAATCTGCAGCATATTTCAGACAATGAGCAGACCAGAATATTGACTCTTAAGCTGGGTAGACCACAACATTAACAGATAGTTGGAAGCTATGCTACACAGTACTGGATGTTTACTTGTTTTAACTTGCTTTACCATTTCAGATATGCACTGACACATTGATAAAGATGTATGATGTCCCAGGTATTTCATACCTGACTGTTAAGACTGCAAAATCTGTATTCACTTCATTGTATTAAGTTATGCATTAAGTTATTACTTTAATGATTTTTATACATACCACACACTTGCCTCATCCTGGCCACATGCCTTGCATGGGACTGTACATTGTGAGCCCTCTATTCTGCAGCTGTGGTAAGAGAAGCAAACCATTATGCATAGCAGTTTTGCACAGATTCTGCTTGTATATTTACAAATTACTGGAAAACATGTAAGTGTGGGGTGTGCCCATCCCTAGCCTCTTGGACCCAGGTGTCCAAGTTTGCCCTCTTCCTATGATGCAGGTCATCATGGTGGTGATGACACTGCTCACCAGTGCTGGGGATACCTGGTCCCTGGCCAAACTATTCCAGGCCTCAGACTTATACTCTGAGCCCTGGTAGTTACCCTGAAACAGCCAGGGGTCATGGTGTCATACAATGAGTACAATAAAAACCCTGGACTTCTGCACACCTACCTTTGGTGCCCTAAAGAGCACTCCCTCACCAAAACCAACAGCCATACCCACAGTCAAAATCAGGCTCCAATGAATGATGTAAAATGTCCACCTATAGGCCTTTAAATAGACTGCATTCCCACTCTTGCATGTCATATTGTAACTTACAAAAATGTGCTGCTTGCTTAGCATTGTGCAAACTCACACAATCCATGTTTAAACGAAGCTTAGCAATGCGTAAACTGGAAGAGACCACTGACCATGTTTAAGTGCTGCTTAGCATTGTCCAGCTTTTCTAAATGCAACAATTATTTAATTTAAAGTCAACCAATGTTTCGGTCACCTGACACAGTTTCACTATATGTAAAAAATATTACTAGCCAGGACTCAAACCTGGGTGCTAGTAAACTGTAGATCATGACTCAGCCTATCTAGCCACTGGGGTAGCAAAGGGAACCTGAATATCTTCAGATATACTATGAAGGTGCCTGTAAGTGTAGCCAGCTTCGCTGTGTGGGTTTTCACATTGCTAAGTACAGCAGACATACAACAACTGAATACATCTGCTTTCTATTTTCAGCTATTTAGCAGATGTCTGCTGCATAAGTACACCTGAATACGACTAGCTAAGCAGCGAGCTGTATCACGCAAACAAGCACATCTAAAAAAATATATATTAATATTGAATGCATCCTGTTTCTATTTTTAGCTGTCTAGTGGATGTCTGCTGCTTAAGTATGCCATGCTACACCTAGCTAAGCAACGCACCACATCATGCAAACAAGCACAAAAACATTTTTTTAATTATTTATTAACATTGAATGTATCCAGTTTCTATCATTAGATATCTAGCTGATATCTGATGTATATGTGCGCAAAGCTAAGCATAGCTAAGTAATGTGCCGTGCAGTGCAAACAAGCACATAAACATAAAAAAAAATAAAATGCAATTTAATGAAATAAAATGTCTTGTACACTTTTTGGCCAAGGTGGATGGGCTGAAAGGTATGTGGCCGTGCTGTCAGGCTTACACGGATTCAATATCTATGTTGTTGTGACCTCCCTTAAGTGCACACCATAATTAATATGTATGGCGAGTTGCCAAAGAATAACTGTGGCCGTGTACACAGGTACAGTCCGTGTAGGCTCTACATAGAGCCTACACCAATTTTATTGAAACCTGGAGAATATCTATCTATATCTGTAATTATATATATATATATATATATATATATATATATATATATATATATATATGTGTGTGTGTGTGTGTGTGTGTGTGTGTGTGGTGTGTGTGCGTGTGTGTGTGTGACTTCATAAATTATGCTTTTTTATATATTTTCTCTTGGTTTTCCTAATAAAGAAAGACTCACATATGGTTTATACCGCAGTATAAATGATTGATAATGAGCTACAAGAAAACCAATGAGGGTATTTTTTGATCAGGATAACATTTTCAAAGAGTTAGAACTGATTTTAATCAGGCCCAAAAGGCTACAGTGCGATAAATATACAGTTATACAGCTAAAAGGATTGGGAAATGTTTAAGTACAACAAAGTACCAATATGCAGCCACCACTTGGATGATTTCCTAGCCTCTTGGAATAATATTGGTCAATAAGCTAGTTTTGCATATGCAAAATTGTTATCCAAACAAGTAAGATTGAATGTGGTTAACTATAAAAAAATGAGAGCACTACTGGAAAAAGTAGGTTTAGCATGCAAGAAGGTGAAATCACAGCTAGGTTTAACAGTACACAAGATCAATAAAAAATAGAATATACTAATAAAATAGAAGAGTAATAAGTATTTGATTAATTTTTATGACTACAATTCAGAGAGTAACAATGATATTGAAAATTCCACTTCTAATAATCCCAATAAAATAGACCACAGTGAGAAGAACAAGGCAGTAAAATCGGAAGTACAAATTGAGAATGATAAAACAACCCATTCAATATAGTCAACCAGCTATCTTATCAAAACACCGTATCTTTTACAGGGCCCAGCCTTTTTATATTATAACTATTCTGTATTCATTATTACCCAGAGCATTCGGCAACCATTTCCAATATTTCTCTCTCCTCTTTTCTAATGAAGTTCATCTTTCCTTCAAATGTCTTTTCTTATTTTATTCCTTGCACAAACTACTCATTTAATATTCTCAGAAAACATATTTTTAGCTGTTTACATTTTTTATAGAAAGTAAAATCTATCCTCCAGACCCTGGTACACTACCTTCTCATACTTCCCCCCAATGATTTGCTCAATACTTCAAGAGTAATTATCTTTTTAAGTCATTATTACCTGTAAATGACAATTTCCTTCCTTTCTATACTCCCTTCATGTCTCTTGTTACTGTATAAATCCCCTGCACATAATTTTCCACACCCTTCATCATCTTCCTCCCTTTCCTCCAGTAACTCTAAAACATTTACCATCTTGTCCATCCTATTTACTTCATGCATAACAATCTTATTAAAGAAATTGTTCATTTTCTCTTTCATATCTTGTAATACATACTTTTGTCTAAATAACATATTTTATTTTACTTTGATTGTTCTGATAAGACATCCCAAAGAGTTGAGCTAGTAGTCAGGGAGCTGGGGGCATATATAGACAATAATCTGGCCTAAGACCAACATGTAGACAAGGAAGCAAGAACATCATTATATGCCACCCAAAGTATAAAGTAAGGGCATAGCATCCAGGTCCAAGAAAGTCATAGTACCACTTTATAGGGCTGTTATCAGATCCATCATTGAGTATAATGCCCCTTTCAGCATGTACCTGACCAGACATATGCAGCAGCTGAAACACCCACAAAGGTTCCTTATCAGGAGAATCCAGGATATAAAGATGTTGTCCAATACAGATCAAATTAAAGCCCTATCTCTATACTCTGTCTCCTACAGGTTACTGAGAGGCTATCTATGCCTGGCATACGAGGCATCCTTAGATCCAGCTCCAATGGATTTTTTTACACATCTACAAAATGAAGAGCATCAGAATCACTAGAGCCAAGGATTTACATTTTTCTTGAGACATAAATAGGACATATTGATAATATGTGTCTCAGATTATCTCCTTGATCTGGAACAGGCTCCCCTTCCATATCAAGCAGAGTCCATCCCTAACCCTATTTAAATGTAACCTTGACCAATGGATGGGGAAATCCAAAATTCACCCCAGGTTGGCCCCCATGTCTCTGATAGACAGAGGCAAACAGTAACTATGCCCAAACTAACATAACTCCCAACTATAATCTTTAGAAGCTTCCTTACTAAAATACCCCTTCCTAATAAATGACTATGATACATAGCAACACATGTGGGGTGGGTTGTGTGGTTAGGCTTGTGAAGGTCCTGGCGATTGTTATTGCTATTCACCTTTGCATTATACTGTGTAATTCTCTTCTTTAAACAGTACCTGCTCAAAGTCTTTCTTTATATTTGGATATTGAAACTGTTTCTTTTTCCATATTTCCTTTTCTATTTACAAATACATATTTATTGCATTTTATACATTATCCACATTCCAAACCATAACTTATGAAATATCTCATAGTCATATGTTCCTCCAATATCAAACTACTTTCTGACAACATATTTTGCTAGTGCTACAAAACTATTTAAATTTTATACCTCTTACTCATTTCCCCTTTGTAGTCAGCTATTTTCAGCCATATTAAAGCACGAACAGTAAAACTCACAGCAATGCTCCCCGCTTGCACATCACATCACTCAAACCATTCAATAACAGATAATAATCAATCTTTGTTCTAATCATTTCTGTTATATAGTTAAAGTGCCAGTCCCTACCCAACTGTAGTTTTTTAAGGTGTGTCATCTCATAGCATACTTATAAATCTTTATTTTCCTTTTTTTTAGATTGCAATTTATGTCTTCAAGTACTGCTGTGCTCCTATTAACTACCACAAACTGTTCAGTCCTTTTCAACCATCCGTCTTTCTTCCCTGTATAAGCATATACTGCAATAAGCATAAGAACTTTGCTTCATATTTTTACATTACACACTGTCAGCCTACTGGGCACACTTATATTTTATCTAACACTTGAATATGCCTTCTCAAAAGTAATGCTATTCAACTGCAATTATATTTAAAAAGCTCCAAATAATTTCCTTTTCCCACTGCACATTTTGTTTTTTTTTATCTCAAACCCTAATGTTTGCCTAAACTGAGATTCTCACAACCTATACTCAATACATGATCACATTTTATTAATTATACTGTGAGCTTTAATTGTTCCTAGCAATATCCATTCCTTTTTTGCAGTTGTTATTCAACTCATTCCTTCATTTCCTCTTTCTGGCCTTGCCAGTTTTTATGTCTGTGTCTTCCTACTTCTTCTCAATCATCCTTATTTACATTATCATACATGTCTGTAACTTCAAGAATATATCTAATTCCCTCTTCCCTTTCCACGATTTATCTATTTTCTTCAGTAGTAAAATCTTCTTCCTCAGTTTCTGTGTCTCTTTTTTGATACAGTTTTACAATGTGTAGCTTTTACTCTGTTTCATGCTCCTGAAAAAATATTTTTATGGTCAAAAATCAGAGGCATTCAAATCAAAGATGGCCCTCTTTTTAATAGTTTCTACAATTTGACTCTTATGACAATTTTGTATTAAATGCACATCAGACCAACAAAAGAGAGATAGTATTGATTGCCCCCTATTAAAAAAAAACATGCCCTATATTACCACTAACAACAGTCATGCCTGGAACATGAGAACATTTCCTATTTTTAACATGCTGATTTATCCACACCTCTTGAGCCCCATTCCATAACATTCTCTCATCAAACTTTTTTTTTTCAAAAACATTTTAACATATACTGAAAATAGAGTAACTCAGTCTGTGCAATATCTGAAGTTTGAAACTGTACTGTAAGTCAGAAAAGGACAAAACAAACGGACTAGCCGCAAACTGAAACTTGAAAATTGAACACGGCTTAGTAGGTAAATGACACGATAGAGGCTTATACAAATTAGCGCTTTCTTTCACTTTAATATAAAAACGTGAACTTCTTCAGAAGTTTGAAACTGTACTGTAAGTCATTTACTTTTTTTCAAATTTAAATCTAGTATAACATATTCTGATCATCGATGGCACTGTTTGTTTTTCCCTTCATGTTAATAAAAAATACACTTAGTTCAAAGTATGCAAACATCTCTCAGGAACATTGTTTTCCACAATGTATAAAACACTTACATCTTCTACTGAGAAGCTTAAAGGGGTCATATGTTTATCCCAATACAGTACTTTTCAGTTCTTTCCATTTTTTCATTAATTTCTTCCTACAGGTTATTTTTTTAACTTTCTGTATAACTCCACCACTTGCAATTACTGTTGCAAATTATTTTTTGGCATTTTAGACTGAAAAAAATACATGTAGAATAATTCTCTATATTCTCCATAATGTCTCCTTTCTCCAGCTCTTGTCAGTCATGTCATTATTGAGCATCATCACTACAGAACCGATACAGTATCCCCTTCCCAAAAAACAGAATCACAGCATTCTACTATCTGACTCTATGAAACAGCTTTTCCATCAACAGGCTCACAAGAACAAATACAGATATCAAATATCACAAAGATTCCACTGCAGATAGAAAGCTGAGAATCATGTTTTCAGAAAAACACTTAATGAATTTTGTAAATCTAATGAATTTAAAGGATATATTTGACCTAAAGTAAACAAACTCACTTCAATTTACCCATTTTTCATATAGATATGGAACACAAATAAATATTGAGAACATTTTTGGCTGAATCAATCTTTTATCACATATCAGAGAAGTTTCAATAGTTTCATGTCCATTATCAGACCATAATATTATAATCTTTAATATTATTTTAAAAATGGACACTCTCATTTATCACAGGAGATTACCAGTGTACATTATTAAAATAAAAGGACTCAAAGATTGACATGTTAAAGAGATCAAAAATTTCCTAGAAATAAACATGAGTGGTGAAGTAACTGACATTGTCCTGCGAGATTCACTAAAGGCTTACTTAAGTGGAAGAATTACAAGCTTTTATATTAGCAAAACAGAGAATGAGACAAAGAATTGAATATACTACAGACCAAAATAGACACACTAAGGTTAAAAATCTAAAACCAAATGACATTATCAGTCAGTCTGAACTTAAAAATGTAAATACAAATTATGCTGAAATTCTAACTCATAAAGCTTCAATGTTGTTGTTGTGTCTTTCGGCTTTTTCCTGGTTAGGGGTCGCCACAGTGGAACTCCGGTCCACTAATGATTGGCAGTAGATTTATACGTGCCGAGTTGCCAGCCCTGATGCACAACCTTCAACGAAGGTATGCCCATTCACACATGTCTCCACACAGAAGAGACAGAAGCTTTAGCTGAGAATCGAACAGGACAACTTCATACTGTGAGACGGCAACACTACCGCAGCACCAAAACCACAGTAAAATCATAAAGCTTCAATAAGCATGGAAAAACTTAAACTTCAGGCATATTCAATAAACCCTTTACACTTGCATAAACATACTCTTAGATCAAAGAAAATGAATAAATTAAATCATATCAAAAAATTATAACACATATAAATAAAAAAGAAAAGTAGAACAGCTATTAAAGGTATTCTTGATGGCTTGAAAATATTTTATGAAAATATAAATAATAATATAAATAACCTAGATAATGATGATATGGTTGAAACTTTTCTAAGGAAAAATACAAATAATAAATTAACAAGAGAACAAATAAATACTGACAGACCATTCATTTTAACAGAAATAAAAGATCAAATAAAAAAGTAAAAAAATAATAAGGTGCCAGCCTTAGATGGCCTTATGCCAAAACTATATAAAACACTGCTGGATGATGCAGTTAAGATATTGGATAAGGTCTATAGAGAAACAAAAACAACTGCTGAGGTCCCGCATCATGGAAGTATTCTCTTATATCACCTATTTTAAAACAAGATAAGGATCCTACAAAGTGTTCATCATACAGACCCATTTCACTTTTAAATGTGGACTACAAGATGTTCATGTCCATTTTAGCTAACAGAATAAATCTACTTATACCTAAAGTAATTAACAATGATCAAACTGGGTTTATTTTAAATAAACAAGTACAGGGTAGTATAATAAGAATACATACATTAATAGACTATGCAAATAGTAATGTCTTTCAGATTTTCTGGTTAGGGGTCGCCACAGTGGAATTCCAGTCTGCTAATGATTGGCAGTGGATTTTTACGGTGCCGAGTTGCCAACCCGACGCCCAACCTTCAAAGAAGGCACACCCATTCACGCACACATCTACCTGCATGTCTTTAACATCACTCAATCATGGGGAGGACATGCAGACTCCACACAGAAGGTGCTCCAGCCGAGAATCGAATGGGAGAACCTCTTGCTGTGAGGTGACAATGCTAACTGCTGCACGACTGTGGCCATCTAATAGACTATGCAAATAATAATAAAAAAATAATTTTCTATTATTAGTCTCAATTTAGATAAGGCTTTTGACTCAGTTAATTGATCATACTTGTTTAAAGCACTTGAGCTAATTGTATTAATTTCTAAGTTATACAATAACTCCTGTGCTTATTTTAAAATAGGTTCTTTTCTTTCTAATTCCTTTAAATTAGAAATAGGTACAAAACAAGGCTGTCCATTATCACCTTTACTTTTTGCAAAATCTATAGAATCCTTTGCTAATAGTATTAGATCCAATAAGAACATTAATGGTATCAAAATAAAAGAAGATTTTGAAGTAAAGATTTAACTATTTGCTGATGATATTTTACTAACAATAGGAAATATAGAGAATTCATAAGAACATATAATTAGTTCTATGACCCAGTTTGAAGAAATCTCAAACTTAATCATAATAAAACAAGTACATTATTAATGAATAAAAAATATAAAAATATACAAAAATATTCTAACTTCAATTGGAATAGCAATCCAATGAAATACCTTGGTAAAACCATTATGTCTAATAGTAAAGAAATTATACAAACAAGCCTCCAACAGGCTGTTGATAAAATGTTATGTTTAGTTACAAATTGGAGCATATTCTTCTTTACCATAGAAGAATGATTAATACTTATTAAGATGGTAATTCTCCCAAAAATATTGTTTGTCTTACACTCTTTAGTACTATCTCAACCAAAAAATGATGAAGAAGATAAATAATATTCTACTTAAACTTTTTTGGCATTGTAATAAACCTTCCTTTGATTGGCACAGAAAAGGTTGGGATAATGTTGGACTAGGATTCCCTGATATTCAATTGTATGCTACTTCAACAATTGTAAAAGTTATAGTGTTGTGGATATATTCATCTTATGATTCAAAATGGAAACAAATACATCAAGAAGTATTATTAGTGAATAATAAATGTATCACAATCAGTCATAAACAAATAGTAACTAATAGTTTTATCTGATTATTAAAAGATTTTTGTGTAAATTGTATTACACCCTCTTCTCATATTCCCTATTTAAATAACATTTCCCCTTTCTAAAAGTTTACATATTTTAACCATTGTATTAAAGACTTAAATATTTTCTATTTTTCTAACTGCATATACAAATGACTGCTTAGAAACATAAAACTCTGGCAAAATGTTAGTGTTGAAAAACAAAGTAATTTAATTTATTGGTATCAATTCTTGAATGGTACTGACGTATATACTGTTTAAAAACTAAGGTACAAATACAATCAAGATTCTGAGAATTAGTTAATTTTACAAATATTTAAGACTCTGTGAATAGAGAGGTAAATAAGATATTTAATCTAGATAAATCATTCCACAGATTATTAGAATTGTTAATAAATATCAATAATAATGTAAGAAAAAATAATATTTGTCACAATTTTATAAAAGTCTTAAGTTAGATTTCACATATTTGGACAATTCCTATTGGAACTACTCCTCAAAAATTAATAATGAAGACTTCTCTGAAGAATATAATAAATTAATATTAAAATCTACAGATAAAACTACATTTTCATTATACTGGAAATTTTTTCACTTAGAAATTTTTTACACAGAGCTTTTGTCGCACAACAAATTACAATTATGTATAAATCAAACAGAATTAAATGCTGGCAATGTGATTCTGAAATAATAGCTGATTGGATCCATATGGTATATGAATGTGAAGTCATTGCCCCTTTTTGGAAAGAAATTGATAACTTTATTCAAGCTCTATGGTCAGATAGATGTAATATTATTAAATATATAGTTTTATTTAATGCTTCAGTTCTTGAGATAATTCCAAAAACCTAAGTGACTCTTCTTTCATATATTCTTGCTATAGCCAGAAAAGTAATTACTAAAAATTGGAAAAGTAAAGTTACCCTCTCTAGTGTTGAATTTATTTGTATGGCAAACATTGAGTAGTGAATTGAATACTATAAAGATGAGAACTTCTAATATTACACATGCATATAAATCTTGGCTTAAACTTAAAGACTTGCTTGAAAATATTAATTGTTGTTGATGTATAACTTTGTATTATTGATTAGCTGTGGACCTATGTAAATAGTTACTTGTTTGAAAATTGATTTGTTTATTTATTGTTTTAAAACCAAATAAAACATTTAAAACTATCACATACTGAAAAGTTGTTGAAACTGCATTACCCTCCTCATCTATTTTTTTCAAAAGCATGCTATAGTCCCAAAATTTGTTTTATAGCAATTGCTGTTCCACAGCAAACATACTGCACTAACACTTTATCATCCATATATTTGTTCCTTACATCATATTCTCAATACAATCAATAACATTAAATTAATGTTTTTTGAAATTGTTTCCAAAAACTTTATCCTATTGCAGTCTAATAAGGCATTACTCAAACATTTGTCTCTTCTACTTAATGAACAGAAATCTGCTTATACTTCATTTTGTGTATTTTAAACACCTTTATTGAATTCTCACTTATGATACAGGCAAGTAGACATTTATATAAAAGAAAAAAAACATATTATCATGTTCCTAATTATAGACATTATACATCATGCATGTTTTTTTGTGTAACTATTGTCAGTCCAACATATCAGTGATTGTTCGGTTCCGCCTTCCCTTAATTCTCACTCCTCCTCCAAAAGATTATTTTGCATATAGTGCTCCCACAATTTCCATTTTTCTATGCAGTTTGCTTTTACCGTTTTCTAAAGATCCCACTACCATTTCCTTCATCTCTGTTACAATATTCAATACTTCAAATCCAGTTGCTTTAGACTTTAATTTCCATTTTCTGGTAATTGCTTTTTTGGCAGTCACCAGGATTAAACTTAGCAAGGCCTTACTGTTATCTAAACAATTCAGATCCTGTATCCCTGCTTAAAAACATTAATTTCCTTACTTACACTCATTTGCTCACCCAATATTCCTGACAGAGTACTCTGTAGAGAACTCTTGATACTCCCAAGACAGTTGCATCGTTTTCCCCATCACACCTCCAAGCATTTGCTACCTACCCAAAGAAAAGTCCTTTGGAGTTTGCTAGGGGTATAAAAATACCTATGCAATCACTTACAAATAAAAATCCTGAATCTTCTAAATGCTGTTGTCTTTTTGGGAGCCATATGTACATCTTCCCACTGTTTTCTTGGGAATTACATATCCAATCTCTCTTCTCAATATTTTCTAACCTACTCTGATAGATTCCTATAGTTATTGTGCAATATACTATATGCCCTACTAATTATCCATGTTTAACGGCAGCTTCTGTTCTAGATACAACTACAAACTCGATTAGAGCAGGTCTTTTGCTTAGGATTCCCCTATCCCTTTCTCTTTGCCTATACTCTGATATCAATCCCTGATAGGGAAAGCAGTCTATAGCCTGCAGTCCAAATGTCTTCTTGGCCTTTTCCTATTCTATTAACTTTCTCTCTCTCTCATTATTTGTTGCCAATACTTTGGTTCCTCTGCAAGTTTTCTCCAATAAATTCCAGACCCGTCTTGCCTATTTTCTCTCTACCTATAATTGCAGTCATCCTTATCAGCAAAATCTCCTTTCTCCATTCTTGTGTTGGCTTAGTTCTTAGAATACTTTCTGCTGCTTTATGAATATAATATTCTGTAGGGCTGTTGTTATCCTCCTTGAGGATCTGCATTCAACATCCCACTCTCTCCTTATGTCTTGAATTTCACCCCATTTCATCATCATCCTTTTCCACTTTGATTTATAGCTTTCTTCTTATATGAACCTTAACTGTGAAGCTCTAAAATATATCTTCAAATCACATAATCCTAGACCACCTTGCTCTGTTGGAAGAATCAACCTATCCAACTTTACCTCTTCTCCACTCAAATAAATTCTTTCAACTCATTATTAATTACTGCCCACAACATTTTCCTCTGATTGATAAAAATATGCCTGACCGCTATATAAAACTAAAGGAACTATAAACATTTCACTGCTTATATATTGCTATCCATATTCATAAACAAGAGTTTCCAGTTTCCCATTTTTGTATTATCTTTTGTTTAGTCTCTTCCCAGATATCCTTAGATGCCATAACAGAATATTTTTTTAATCCATACGCCTAAATACTTCATTTTATCATGTCCTAATAAATATGGGTATTGCTGGACCTCATGTCCCAATACATATGGGTATTGCTGGATCAATTCACATGTGGGTACATAATTTATAACTATACTCTTTGTTTTACCTTCATTAATTTTATATCTCAAAAAGACTTGAAACTGTCTCAAGATGTTCCACAACACTGAGGTGTCATTTTCTGTTTTTATCAGGTACAAAATATATCATATGCAGATAAAGCTAACTTTTCTTGATTACCATACCAATTATATCCTTGAATTTTTAAGTCTCTTATTTTCTTTGCCAATGACTCTAAATATACAGTAATGTAAATAACAAAGGGGGAAAGAGAACACCCCTGCATAGCTCCTCTGTTCAGACACAATGTGTCAGAGAGGAACCCTCACACTTTAATTCTTGCTTCTGATTCCGCATGTATCCTCATAATTAACCTTATTATTGTATCAGGGAATGCAAATGCTTCCATTGCCTTACACATAAATTCCCACCTTACTCTATCAAATGCTTTCTCTGCATCAAGATCCACCAACAACAACTGTATTTTCTTACATACTGCTTCCATCTGGATCATCCTTGTTCTATTAATGTTGTCAAATGTGTGTCCCCCCCCTTCTCAAAACCAGATTGATCCTTATCTATCAATGTTGGCAACACCTTTGCCATTCTTTTATTTATTAAATACATAAAAACATTATACTCATGGTTTAAAATTCAAATGGTCCTATATAAAGCTGTGGCTGATGGGCCTTTACCATCTTTAGGTATTACAGCCACCACAGCTTTCTTCTGGATATTGGTGTGATGGCTAAGTTAATCAAGACTAACCTCAACAGGAAATGTTGCAGCTCAAAAACAGAGTTAAACTTTACCTGGTTCCTTTTTGACTAATTTGTCAAGCATTCCTTTCCATGGCTTTTCACAGAAATAAATGTCAATTATCTTGACATATCAGACACTCTTATTTAAGTTCTTCCAATCTGAAAATTCCCCATTTTGATTTTACTGGCATATTCTAACATGATATTCATCTCATCCCCTATTTTCCTACCCAGTAATATTCCATTTCATATTTCTTTATATTTGTGTCGAAATAAGGCAGGCATTAAATCTTCATCAGTCTTTGTCAAATTTTCTGAAATCCAGTTTAAATTTAGTGAAGCTAAGTGTACAACTGCCTTTTGTGAATCTAAACCCCATTGCCTTGGCTATAGTAAAATGCGTCCCATTTAATGAGGTTAAATTTTAAACTTCAAATACTCTCAAACACAACTCTAACAGACATTTTTCTTTCGCAAAAGTATAATGGACCCTCCAAATATCCAAGTTTACCTAGCAGTATGGAATGTAATGCAGAATCTATTTTGGTATGAAACATCATGAACACTTTCCAGGTAGACGCAACATATTTTGCCTACTTCACTTGTTCTAGCACTGCAGCCCACTGGTGCTGTATGACCTGCAGTGTACCCCAGGTTCATCGGTTCATAGGAGGTTACTAGGCTAATGGCCCTACAGCCCTTACAAGCCTAGACATATTATCTCATGTTGCCCCATTTGTCAGTAGTTCAGTGAGTGAAGTTTGCAGAGGTAATGGTCTATTGTAGTTAATAGCAACTTCCTTTGTCCAGGAGGGACATGGGCACCACCCCAGGACTGAATTTGTGGTCACCCATCCTTTGATCTAGGTTGCATTTGAAGAAGGTCAAGGAGGGGCTCTGTTTCACATAAATTGGAAGCTTGTTCCAGATAAGTGGCAGTATCTGGGAGATGTATCTATCTCTCCAGCATGACCTGTTCAAGTCAAAGGCTAGGTTAAGATCACTGGAGCGAGTGACCATCCTGTAGTTTGACTTACAAATGTGTGATGTTTCCATCAGGGCTGGGTCAGAGACTGCCCTGCAAGTCAGGCACACTCACCCCTTAGCAACCTGTAGGAGACAGAATATGGTGACAAGGTCTTCAGTCTTTCTATACAAGACTTGTTTTGTGTACCCTGTAATTTCCTGGTGAGAGACCTCTGTGGTCTCTCCAATTGTTGTAGGTGTCTGGTGAGGTAAATCCAAACTGAACACCTAAGAACATTATCTTCTCTTATCAACAGTTACTCCTCTAATAGGAATAACATCACTCTAGATGTCATTTTTTGTCGTACATAACCATAGGATGGCATCCTTCTAATGTAGACTCTAAAGCATAGCGACCTTCATCTTGAGCCTATCTTTTGCTTTAATAGCTAGATCATCAGCATAGCATGCAACTAAAGTTAACATAACATCATTCAAGATATTTAATTGTGCAGGATATAGAGTGAGAGAATAGTCTTTCAAGACAGCACATATACCTTCCCAAATAGTATAACATTTAAGGGGCAACCCTGCTCAGTACATTTCTTCATTTGCAATGTTATCCATCCAGATATTAACTTTCACACTGTTCTGTGTAACATCCTATATACTTTTAATCATTGTCCTTTATCTAAAACATACACCACAACACTCTAGGCTCCCCCAAAATGCTTTCATGACTAGCCATATCAATGACTTTTTCTTCATCCCAAACCATGAACTTGCTTCTTTTAATCAAACTTTTCTATAATCAAAACCACCATATCTCTCACTTTCTTTCCTCAAATTACAAACATACTTTCATGAAAAAAACTTCACACGTGCACACACACACACACACACACTCACACACACACACACACACACACACACACACACACACACACACACACACACACACAAATGTATATTTTGAAAAAATTGTAAATCTGTGGACCAAAGTCATAATACTCCACCAGGAGAAGATTTTCATGTGAACAGACTGTGGGAGTAAGTTATTTATATAATTTAGAGAATTGGTTTACAAGATTAAAGAAGACCAGTAATTTGCATATTACTACATTTTACTGTTTAGAAAGGCTGATAACAGCATAGACAAATAACGAACATGTGAAGAATTCTCATTTTAAGACTTATGCTCCTTAAACTAATACAAATTTATTTAGTTTCTGTAATATTAGTTCGTAACTAACAGTGCCAAACAGATATGCCATTACAGTACTATACAGTGAATAAAGGATACATTATTTGAATGGTTTATCTATAAGAACAGTTGGCAATATTTATGTAATTTTTTGAGGTTAGCAGAATTGCAAAAATACTACAAATAGCATATGCCTTTTCATTACAGTTCATAATAGTGAACATTTGAAATACTGAATGTTTTTACCTTGCTTTGCCCAGTTTAAGAGATTGAATCCTTTTAAAGTCAGCTGCTGTGTGTGTAAAATGAGAATTTGCCCCTTTTCTGTGTGTGATCTTGGAGTTAGGAAGTATATATATATATATATATATATATATATATATACTGTATATATAGATATATATATATATATATATATATATATATATATATATATATATATATATATATATATATATATATATATATATATATATATATATATATATATATATATATATATATATATATACATATATATATATATATATATATATATATATATATATATATATATATATATATATATATATATATATATATATATATATATATATATATATATATATATATATATATATATATATATATATATAGCAAGTGTTTGCGTATATACATATATATATATATATATATATATATATATATATATGTATATGTGTGTGTGTGTGTGTGTGTGTGTGTGTTACTGTACATGAACTATAACCTAGTAAACCAAAAATGAAAAGTCATGCACTAAACAATTTCTTTTTCTGTCTGCTACACTATTGGAAGCATTTTTTAATATTAATAACTAAAGCTATTTTCAGACAGTTAAACAAAAACCATAAATCGTTTCATTTAAAGGCAGTTAGCATGTAATTTTCTAATACACATTTAATACTGTCTGCCATGCTCTCTCTCTTTCAAAATATACAAACTGAGGTGATTACAATGCATGCGCACTTTAAGTATTCCTTGATATTTCTTCATTCTCACTGGTACTGGCTATGATTATGGGTCTGCTGCTTGAAGAAAAATTGCTGAGTAACTACTAGGTGAGCAAACATCCCATAAATGACATTTTCTTAAGGAAATAGCACTGGGAGAACTCAATGAAATATCTCTTTTTCTGCGAAGTTATTGACACCTCTCACCCATGTGGGTGATTTATCCAGCACTTTGCACTTAATAACATAATCCTCTCATAGCTCACCACAACTGAAATGAAGATGAAGTTGAGCACACACTTTGCAATACTTTTTTCAGGGCAGAAGTAAAAATCCGTAGTTGATAGTGCTGTTTTATATAGCACTGCATATTTCTCAGTTTGAAACTTGAAGCTGGGAGTACAGGACGTGTATCTGTGTGTGTGTGTGTGTGTGTGTGTGTGTGTGTGTGTGTGTGTGTGTGTGTGTGTGTGTGTGTGTGTGTATATACGTGCGTGCATGCATGTGTGTGTGTGTGTGTGTGTGTGTGCACACGTGTCATGTTTTCTGCATGCAATGTAGCCCTCTCTGTTGTTTAAGAAACTGCTGTATGACACCATAAAAAAATTATATTTTCTATAAATTCCTTCTACAGTCTTACCTGCATCATATAGCAAGGTGCCAGCCACAGCTTCTTTTGTCAATGGCGGTTATTAAAAGGTGGGATCAGAAATAAATGGGAGCATTTCAATAATTCAAAGGTGATTGCAGTGAATGCAAAGAATCTGAAGCCAGTTCAGTATAACTACCTTCGATGAAAGTTGCAATTGACTTTTGCTCCACTCTTGTGCAACCTCAAATTTGTAATATATAATTCCTCGGGGTATGGAGTGGGCAGAGGGGCTTGCCCCCTGCAAAAAAAAGATTTTTTGGTGTTCGCTAAAGGTGGTTTCCGTGACCTGGTTACACTTTATTTGGATTTATCAAAACCACCTTCGACAGATTGACATGAATCCAAAATAATGCCTTATTCACATGGCTACTCTTTTATTGTCTGGCCAATGGCTGCTCTTTTTTTGAACCAGTTGTCCATTATTTTAATTTCAACAGTTGCTGTATCACCTGGCTCTTTCTAGTAAAACATACTTAAACTGCAACTTTAAAAAAACAGCATATAAAGGTCCATAGATGTCTGCAGGAGAGTCTATCTAAAGGCTTACTTAAGAGTCCCCTGTTGGTTTTCTAGTTTATTTGATTTGCATCTCTTTTCTCTATGTTTTACCCAAATGCCAGCCTTAAGAGTAACCCACCACAGCAGTAGTCAGATCAAGGGTCTGGTAGTATTTATTATCTAAATCCTTTCGGAACATGGAGCTATGCAAAAGCGCAGAATTACACTCCCACTTGCCAGAAAGCCTGGCAAACTCACTCAACTCAGACAAATGGGTGGATGGGAACTCTGCTTCAGTGGCAATCTCACAGTGACATCACAATGTAATAGATCATGTTCAGATAGCAAATTTGCTACAGGGAGTGTCTGAAATCAGTGGGCTTCCAAATATATACAGTTTGCCAAAAGTTTTTGTATGTGGGTCACCCCTATCCCAACTCTATCTATCTTTCTGTCCTTGGGATAATAAGAAAGTTGAAGTCCTCCACCTCACTGGGGAAAGGGCAGAGTAGCCAAATACTGACAGGGCCCTTCTCTCCTTGTAGGGCTTTTCTTTCCTAGTCTGCATAAAACTGGCCAGTCTTAAAGGACAATTCCCTATAAGTTAGGATAAAAACTCCTTTTTTAAGGACCATGTATAGGAGAAGCAGGTAGAACCCACATCCTACTACATAAATTCAAGGATTCTTTATGCTTCAGCTTGGATTGCTTGATCTTAAGCATATCTGCCTTGAAGTGTGTCAGATAATATAATAGCACTGTACAGTATAGGCAATCCAAAGAAATTTATAACACTGTAACAGTTCTGAAAAACAAACCACCACAAGTATTAACTAACAGTTCTAGTAGAAAGACACTAATAGCACAGTACTTGACAGCCCCCAGCCTACTACAAGGAATTATCCATAGGTACACAAGTAACAAAGCAGGAGCACATCCCACAAAGTACCCCCAGGGATGTAAAGCTTAAACTAGGGCCCAAGCCAGCTAACTCTGCAGCAAAAAGGCGTGAAGCACTGATTATGGCTCACAAGGCCCAAATCTGGTTAGCAACTGTGACAGTTTATGGAGATGGCAGGGAGGATGGCCATGATCATCCTAATAAATGGGTGTGTGTTAACAAGGATGGTTTGCTTGATGAGCCATGGTACAGGCCAGGACTCACAGACATGTGGGTAGGCCAAGGACGCATGGCTGCTATGGGCAGGCATGTCCTCATAGGGCCACACCTCATTGTCCACATAGCCTACTAAGTACAACATCAGTGCATGTGGATTTTAAAAAGCCCTGTTGCCAACATATATGATGCTTTCAGCTGCTGCTTCCAGTCTGTGTCTTTATCCCTGTCCACCAGTGATGTTTGCAGCTGTGGAGTAGTATTGGTCATATTCCTCTAACCCCATTCCCCTGTCATCAGGCACTAAAGGGAGAAGGACAGAAGGTATGAGAGAGCAGACAAGTTTGAACAGGAAGTAAAAAAAAAAATAGATAAATCTTCGCCCTTGCCAAGGTAAATAAAATAAAAAAGGCCAGTGGGGAAAAAATCAAATCTATGTAAAAAACTAGGGACCATGTTGGATAATGAAAATATTTTCTAAAGGCAACAGTATCCACAGTTGTCCTTTTTCAGGTGTAGTAACCAAATATTAGCATGGTATAAGGCTGAAGCTGGAGTCCATGATACTAGCAGATACAATGGGAAGTCATTCATCTCTTCTAGGAAAATGATTTGTCTTCCATCATAAAGTCTAGAGAAACTGCTGACACCCACAAAACAGTAGTGAAAGCCCAGAAATATATGAAATGAATGCTTTGAACTCACTTCAAAGTTACTTCTAGCCATCAATTTTAGGTATTGGTTCCTATATTAACCCAGCATAAAAAGCACTAGATTTGGTGCCAGGTTTCGTAGTTCAAGACTTTTGCCATTACTTACTTTTTTGACAGAATATGTTTACTAGTCGGGGGTAGCTTTCAGAAAGGTACTTCCATTATTTCTTAAATTATACTAATATGTCTAGACAATGGCAGTGATGATACCCCTAAGGGTACTAGCTTGCTGCTTTTGAGAACAAAAACAACTACCATGGATCTTTATTTACAGAGAGCCAAAGACACATCTTGTGACATAGCAAAAAGTGCCCATTTACCTTCTGCAGAAGATAAATGCCAAAAATTGCCAGAAACCTCAGCTATATACAACAGCCTTTATTTCTGGCTTGTATAATCTCAACAAAACGCCCTCTTCTTGTTCCAAATAGCCATGAGATTAATTGTTAGCTACTCCCATTTTTATGTCTAACTTGTAAAGTAGGAATTCATTCCTACACTCTTCATAAGCATCTCTTTATCCAGAAGCTTTTGCATAAGGTAATGAAGTGGTGCAGATAAGCCTTTGCTATACCCCAGTATATATCCAACCATGCTAAGTCCATGCATTATCGTTACAATTAATAGAGCAGGGAAATCACATGTCATTGGATCTGGCTTTACTACCATCCTAGGCCCAGCAAATAAAACATGCAACTGTTCTTCAGTGTCACCTTTACTCTACAGAAGATGTTTTGTATTATAAATCCCACATGTTCCAGTCAAGCAACTTGGAAATACATCCCACTTCATTAGGTACCTGTAGAACAGCAATGGATAACATTTCTCACTGAGACTCGTGTTTGCCAGTCATGTCCTGAGAGAGAACTTATAATACTTTTTTTTTCATTACTTTAATCATTTTCTCCATCAGGCCCATTATTCCTGGACACCTCATCCAAGAAGCTTACAGTCATTAACCCCATGTTACTCAACAGCTGCCTTGCTTTTATTTTGCTGAAGTAGGGCTTGCAAATGTAAAACCTGTTCACTGCATGTATGCTTCCAGGCAAGTATCACCTTGGCTGTCATACAAAGCATTGCTTGTTAGCTGCAAGTAGCATGAGCCAGTGTCCCCAATGCACTGTTCTATCCTCCACTAGAAATCACATTACAGTGGGTGGGGCATCCTCTGTCCAGTCAACACTAGCCACTCACACCAAACCTCCATGGATGGCTCACAGCCATGGCTTTATCCTTCTGTACCACAGAACTTCCTGCACAACATGCGTGTTATCTGTCCAAAAGTTCTTTACTCTTGTGCATAGAGACTTTCACCACCATATTGAAACAGGGCAACAAAGATACACTGCTATGCTGAAAGCAATATTTCCAAAATTGACTTGCCATAGCAGATCCTTGAAAGAAAAGATAACAAGCACATGCTTGTTAACTCGCATTGCACAGAAGAAATGATGCCAGCTTTCCTGATTACCAAAATGCTTATGATTGCAATGGATTTAAGCGATCCATAGGGAAAGCAGTTCAGTTTATACAATAATGTATTTACACAATTATGTATTTAAATGAATGCAGCAGGAGTGCAGTCATTTATAAATTCAAAAATGTCAAGTAAAAATGAATGAATGTTGTTTCTGACTGTGAAGAAATTGTCATGTCACAACCTTACCTTGTCTCAGAATGATCATTATTACATTCTAAAATGAGCTTAAGCTTAGGGGTTTTACTTGGATGGGGCATGATCCACCATCTCCCAGCCACATATCATTACTGGCTTGTTTGCAGATGCATGATAGTGTTACAGCATAC
Source organism: Protopterus annectens (assembly GCF_019279795.1). Taxonomy (NCBI): domain Eukaryota; kingdom Metazoa; phylum Chordata; order Ceratodontiformes; family Protopteridae; genus Protopterus; species Protopterus annectens. The sequence goes on along the minus strand of NC_056727.1, from coordinate 1,002,830,069 downwards.
AACTAAAAGAGCACCATACTACAGGTGAATAACTATATTCAAACAGCAGTCAGTTTTAAATACCTTGTTTCAACGTTTATAAGGAGTACACATGAACCTAGAAACATAAATAAAAATAAGTAATGCACAGCGGTAGCGTTGTTGCCTCACAGTAAGAGGTTCTCCTGTTCGATTCACGGCTGGAGTGCCTTCTGTGTGGAGTCTGCATGTCCTCCCTGCGGTCGAGTGGCCTCTGAAAGACATGCGTGAATGGGCACGCCTTTGCTGAAGGTTGGGCGTCGGGCTGGCAACTCGGCACCATAAAAAAATCTACTGCCAAGCATTAGCGGTCCGGAGTTCCGCTGTGGCGACCCCTAACCGGGAAAAGCCAAAAAGACAAACAACAACCTATTAACCTCTTTAACATTTATCAAGCTTGCTGTCATGTTTGCCTTCTGACTGATTTCATCCCATCAGGCAAAATTCATGTTTCAGACAATGAAAATGCAAAATACAAAAATACTTTCAGCTGTGGTTAAACATAATGCACTGCAAAACAAAGGAGGACGTTTACACCCAAGGAATCCACATTGTGATAAAAAAAGAAGCAGAGTTATGTTATTTTGCCTCAGTCATTATCTCAGCTTTTCTCATCCTTCTGGATAAACTAATTACTCAACTCACCCAGCAGAATGCAAAGACAAGTCTGTATCTTGATGCATTGATACAATGTGGATCTCCATGGTTACAAAAGAGTTTAGAAGTCTACAAAATGGTTCAAGGAAACCTCTTTCTTAAAAAAAAAAAAAAAAAAAAAAAAAAAAAAACAGTACAATTGGCTCTTGTTTCATTTAAGAGCTATTTTAAAAGTGTCTGAGTTTCTTAGCAAGAAACATAGAAGCTTGGAATAATAGCTGGGCTTGCTTCCTTCCTTTTCATTCTCATTAGAGATGCACAGCACATACAGTGTCAGCACATAGATTTGATGAAGTAACCTGAAAGTTTAGCACGGCAAGGGGGATTGCATGAAGTAATCCAGGATCCTATTCAGTTTAAATTCAGCACTGAGCATGAAAACATTTGAAAGCTATGTGAAAACCACGGCATGATAAAATGATTGCCATTGTGGGAAACTGGACAGTGCATTTAGTCTACCTTGCTCATACTTTTTTAACAGTTATATATACTTAGATGAGGTGGCTAGTATTATTTTATAATTGTTCTAAACAAAAATGAATTGTCCTGTCCCCCCTATAAATGACCACACTACACACATAAAGACATTTGACGACCTTTTATTAAACTGTATTATACAATGAACTATGTACACAAAACCAACATTAATTATCTTCTTCAGCAACGATGATCTCCGGGCAGTGTCACTACTCACCCTAGATGAACTTTACCTCAAGGCAGCGTACCAACTCACCCTGATACCTGTGCCACCGGGGCAGCGTACCTACTCACCCACATAAAGAGGCAGTATACCTACTCACCTCACCTCCATACCAAACCATAAACCAATAACCACATTCTTTAGAGGGGGAACAGAAGAGGACAATCTTGTCCCTCTTCTCCATCTTAAATTGCCCACATCTTCCATCCATATATAAAAGAGGAGGGTAGGAGGGCCACCAACTCACACCAAATGTGCCTGCTTCCTTTAATCCCAAACCCTTAGTACTGTCAGAAGTCCCACCTACTCCTACCTCACTTCCTTTTACATCTCCCTCTCTCCTTAACCCTTTCACCACCACAAAACCACTATCCCAACCAACTACAATCCTTACCTTCCTTTCTACCACTATACCCTCCCCACAACCCTTTACCCCCTTACTCGAGGGACCGGGACAGCTTAGTTTTTCCCAAACTGCATTTGTCCTGTCCTCCCTTTAAATGACCACACTACACACATAAAGACATTTGACGACCTTTTATTAAACTGTATTATACAATGAACTATGTACACAAAAACCAACATTAATTATCTTCTTCACCAATGATGATCTCCGGGCAGTGTCACCACTTACCCTGGATGAACTTTACCTCAAGGCAGCGTATCAACTCACCCTGATACCTTTGCCACTGGGGCAACGTACTTACTCACCCACATAAAGAGGCAGTGTACCTACTCACCTCACCTCCATACCAAACCATAAACCAATAACCACCTTCTTTAGAGGAGGAACAGAAGAGGACAATCCTGTCCCTCTTCTCCACCACCAGCCTGATCCCAGGCTGTTCCCCCTCCTAAACCTTAGCCACAATCATATCATCTAAAAAGAGTTTCAGATGCAAATTAAAAAGATCCAGACCCATGTCATTAAGGTGTACTCCATCCATTTGATACCAAGACTCCTCTCCATCCCCAAAATCTCTATGGTCAATAGTATGCATCCCCAAAATCCTTAATTGCCTAGCCAACCTTTGATTAACACACCTTCTAACCCTTTCAATTGCCTCATAACTATATGCAGCCCTTCAGCACAAACGCAGAACCAACTCTGACTACACAATTTCCATACCCGGGTACAATGCCAGTAATCTCATCAAATCTCACAGTATAATGTCCACCAATTGTTTTTTAGAAACAATGCCCAAGTCATTGCCCCCTAAATGAATGACTAGTATACAAGGACAACCCACCTTCAGTTTAGCCCTCTCAAATTCATGTAACAACCTGTCCCACCTAAGCTCCCTAACACCAAGCCAGGACACTGACCACCCTAAATGTGCTAAACCCAAATTTACCCCATCATCCGTAACTAAAGCACGCTTCTCTGCCCAGTGGATGAACGAATGCCCCAAGATGATAATGTGCTTCCCTAAAAGAAAAGAAGAAAAATTAATCATCAGACCACAACTTATCTAATATAAGACAAAAATGCATTTGAAGACCACCTGCCCACTCTTTTAATGAATTCAATGGAACTGCCCTCTCTAGCTAAATCTGAAGCCCTGCCTATCCTGAACGAGTGAGCTGCAAACCTCTCTGCCGGAAATCCCATACAACGTAAAACCTTCATCACCAAAAGTACGAATCTACTACTCGACACCACCTTCCCATCCACTGAACAAAAAATTAACTGATCCACACTCCCCTTTCGCCTCCTCACAAATTCTTTTGCCCACATTACTGGACAAATGCAAGGATTCTTGTCAGTTTTAAGCACCACCACACATCCCCTACCCAATTGATGTGTCTTACTCCTTAATGCAATAGTAACCTCGCCCTCCTCTATAATGACATCCTTCCAACATAACGAGCCTAACAACTCCAAAATATGAAAAGCGCCAAAATATAACCATGTACATAATGTACCCCACATAAAATAATCCATAGACTCCTTTTGCAACAAACCTAACCCTTTCAACAAAAGTTTCAATATAACCCTCGTAAGTGGCCATCGAATATCCTTACGTTCCACCACCATTCTCTCCCAACCCCTCAACATATGCCCTAATATCCAAAACTTAGTGAAATCCTGCAACCCCGTTACCTTAGCGAAAATGCTAATCGCAGCCAAATCCACCTTAACCATCTGCAAAAACCTGTCTAACCCCCAAGCATGAGCTACATATTACAGTAGTAATTCCTCTGACCATACCCCTTCCTCCTCTGGCAGCTGCAAAATAAACTGATTAAAGTCAGTAAGAACCCTACCATATGCCTTCCTTGTAGAAGGGGCCCAGGAATTCCATACCAACTGCCTGGCTACATCGACCCAAGATTCCACACCTCCTCTGGCAGGATTTCTGGCACTTCCTCCACCTATGAAACCAACCCTCGAAACCTGCGAAACTGAAATCGGGTCAAGCTATCAGCAATCTCATTCCTTATGCCAGGAACATGCACTCCTGTAAAAGAAAAAATTATTAGAAGGCTCTGCAAAACCAATTTACATAATACCAGCAATAACAAGCCCGACTTAGCTGTCTTCTTTTGCAATACCCTCACTACAGCCATATTGTCAGAGTGAAAAACTACACATTTGCCCCTCAATTGCTCCTTCCACACCACCGAAGCTGCCCATATAGGCATCAATTCCAGAAAGGCCACATCTCGCTTCCATACCTCCTCCCAATCTCGAGGCCATCCAGCCGCAAACCACCGACCCCTGAAATAGGCCCCCATGCCAGCACCCCCAGCTGTGTCCGTAAACAACTGAAGTTTCTCCTGCCCCATCCATTCTGACTGCCAAAAATATATCCCATTAAATTGTTGCAAAAACCCATTCCACAACCCCAAGTCCTCCCGCATCAGTTGGGTTACCCTAACCCAATGTTGTTTGCTCTTACCCCCTTTTAGCAAGTATGCCAGTGACCTGCAAAAAGCTCGCCCTGGGTGCACCGCTTGACAGGCAAAATTCAAAAGCCTAAGCAACTCCATAGCTGAATGAATCTGAATCTTATCCTTACCCAACACCAAACGTATCACCAACCTAAGCCTCTCTATTTTAGTCTCTGGTAAACAAAACAGTCCCTGCTCCACATCAACTGTTAATCCAAGAAATTCTAATGCCCTTGCTGGACCCTCCATCTTATGCTGAGCCAATGGTACCCCTAACTCCTCACACATAATCGTAAACTGCCACAAACCCACCTGTGCTCCTACCCTTCCTTTGCCCACCAACAAAAAATCTTCTAAATAATGCACTGCCTTTTGAGTCTCCACTTTCTGCTGCCAAATCCAATGCGATACTGGACTGAACTTCTCAAAAGTCGCACATGCCACTGAACAACCCATAGGCATAGCTTTATCAAAGTAGTACTTATCTCCTACCCACATCCCCAATAGTGGCCAGTCCTCACTCCTAATAGGCAACAATCAAAAAGCAGACTCAATGTCGACCTTAACCAACCATGGCTCCCTAAATTCCCTAATCACTTTCACTGCATCATCTAAGGAAGCGTAATGCACCCTAACTTCCTCTTCTGCAATAAAATAATTTACTGAATTCCCTTCCAGATAAGACAAGTGATGTATCACTCTGAATTCCCCTTCTCGCTTCTTTGGCACCAACCCCAAAGGCGGCACCCTGTAAGCACTAAAAGGCGGACTGTCAAAAGGACCCAATAACCACCCCGCCCTACTCTCTTTCTCCAGTAAAGCCTCCAAGATGTCCTCTTTATCTTGAGCAGATCATAAATTCTTGCAACCCCCCCACCCCTTCCCACGGTGGACTAAATAGGAAACCCCCCCTTGAAAACCCTGTATTATCTCCTCTTTGATGGCCAAGCCAGGAAACCGATGAAGCATACTCCGGAGAACCTCCACCTTAATAGGGAACAGTGCCCCTCCCTCTATTGCCTCTAAAGAACCTGAGTACAAATCCCCGGGACCCACGAAAATTACCCCTCCCCTGGGCCGGCTGAAAGCCTTGCCTACCAAATCCACCCTCACAACCCATAACATTGGAGTTCCAGGACACATCCTGCTGACCACAGCTAGTGGCCGAATGACCCCCCTCCACATCTCAAACAAACATGGGCAAATTTGCAACCCACCCATGAACAGGAGCCATTATTAAATGACCAACACACAGCCACAGTTTCCGGCCCACTCAACCTTCTGTTAAAGACCCCATAACTATCCATCATCGTAGCCAACCATAGATCTGGGTGACGCACCTCCCAACGAAGTGACTGGTCCATAGCCTTCCATTTGTGGAAACGCTGATCATACTAGAGCCATGCATTACCCGGCCTTAACTGCTGCACCTCACGAATGGTAAGGAAATAGCCTAGCAGCAGCAGAGCCAAGGACCCATCCTTCTCTAGCTGCACTGCCATAAAATAAATAAAGCCAACCACCCAATTATCCCATGTTCTAGGGCATAGCTTACCTACCATCTGCCTTCCCAATGCTGCTAAGGCTGCTAACAAGTCCTTACTGTTAGAGGACTCTGCTTCCACTAGCCATTGGACCCCTTCCACATCGATCAGCTCAAACAAATCCAAATACTCCCCTTTCCAAATTTTTTCCTTAACTAGACCCGAAATTTGCGGAGTCAGAATAACTGCTCCTGTCCCCTGCCCCAAAGATTGGGTAGCCAACCAGTTCCCAGGCTGCAGCCCAAAATCAGAGCCTACCTTTGAGCCCAAGCCTGAACTGTCCCCGGAATCCACCGCCCCCCCCATTGCATTTCTAACTGGGTACCTGGCACCCTGTGCTAGCTGCCTCTGTGCCTCCACTATCCCTTGCACACTGTCCCCGAGACCCCCAACTGACAAGTCATCATCCCTCCCCACCCCACAATCCTCAACCCCTAGGTCCCTGACAATGCTGCCATAATAAAACCATTACCTGCACCTTCGTCTTGTGATGTGCTGGGAACTGGTGTCTCCACTGCTATCACCTACTGTGATGCCTGTTGCTTTTTCTCCCCGGCTGGGGTTCTCACCGCAGTGCATCACCTCTTCCGACCTGGGGTCTGTTCAGGTTCCTGTACCACCTCCGATGTTGCTGCCTCCTGGAACAGCTCCTCCACTTGGGCCACAACTGCTTGACACCTCTGCCTTAGCTCTGGTAATTTGGCCATCTGTAAAAGAGAAACAAAATATTTGCACTATTCTATAAACCCGGCTGCCCTACTCCACCCCAACCCCTAGTATTGCCTTGCCCCCGCACCTTAACTTAACCCTGCCTGCCCACCGTCACCTTTCACCCATCTTGTCAGCCACACCTCCTACCATTAGTACCCCTTCCTACCCTAGTATATCCCCTATCAATATTCCCCCCCATACCCCTTCCTACCCTAGTATATCCCCTATCAATATTCCTCCCCATATGTATCTATGGGGAAAATAAATAAGTCCCTTTAACTATCTCCCTATCAACCAGCCACCCAGTCCCATCACCATTCACACAAACAAGCCTAAAAACACTTACCTTCCCTCCCAGCACAATCCTCCATATAGATAACGGCTAATCAATGCAGTGTGTATGCGCAAACCGGCGCTAGGACCTAACGGCCGAAAGAACGGCAAAAGCAACTCACTACACCACCAGGGAGGACGGAGAAGCCATTTCACCTCCACCACCACCGAAATCCAGGATGGAGGGACACCCGATCAGCCACAACGCTATCCTGAAGATGGAAGGACCGAAGAAGACTGACTGACACCCACGAACCCACCAGGGAGCACGAACCACAAACAGTCACTATACCACCGATGAAGAAGCATGATGGACCCCCGAACACATGCCACAACCAACAGGATAGTGACTACAGACACAGCGGCCCACGAACCCACCAGGGAGAAGATATTCCACCACCACCACTGAGTCCCAGGACAGAGGGACACCCGGAAGACCACGACACCATCCTGAAGGGAAACCAGAGAAGACAAACAGACACCCACAAACCCTCCAGGGAGCGTGAACAGAAACCCGCTGCTACCACCAATGAAGATGAAGCAGGACACATGATGGACCCTTGAGTTGTTGATCCGCCACTATACCCCAACGCTACCACCTATCACGACCACTGCGAGAACATTTACCCCAGAAATGGACACAACCAGCCCACGAACCCACCAGGGAGCATGAGGGGATGATCCACCACTACCCCTCAACCTAACTGGGACTGGATTACACCGATGGACCCCCCATTGTCTACCATGACCACCAGGAGAACATCTACCTTTTTTTTTTTTTTTAATATATACCCCGACCGCATGGCACCGATGGCCTACTAACCGACGGAACTAACAACAGGCCCAGCTTCCCCCCACAGATGTAACTCAACCACATGGCCCCACCAAAACAAGGCCCGACAAATCCCCAGGAGACCAGCGGACAACAGGGAGCAAAGAAAAAACTTCAACACACACAGGTACACCTAGCACTACTCCCATCCACTTCATTTTATATATATATATATATATATATATATATATATATACACACACACACACACACATATATTTTTTTTTTGTCCACCCTCCAACCATTCACTCACGCACACACACACACACACACACACACACACACACACACACACACACACACACACACACACACACACACACACACACACACACACACACACACACACACACACACACACACACACACACACACACACACACACACACACACACAGTACTCTATCACACTTTCTTACCAGTAAGCTCAAACTATATTCCCAGACTCCAGCCCCCCCTTAAATTAACCTCTAGAAAACACCAAAGGGGGGACGACCCAGACCACCTAACCCCCTCCTCTCTCCACCATTCAAAGCCTACCTTCATCCACGATACCTACAGGTCGTCTGGATGTAAGCTAGTTGTCACTCCACCGACTCACGTCAACTGTGCCTACTTCCTTTAATCCCAAACCCTTAGTACTGTCAGAAGTCCCACCTACTCCTACCTCACTTCCTTTTACATCTCCCTCTCTCCTTAACCCTTTCACCATCACAAACTCACTATCCTAACCAACTACAATCCTTACCTTCCTTTCTACCACTATACCCTCCCCACACCCCTTTACCCCTTTACTCGAGGGACCGAGACAACTTAGTTTGTCCCAAACTGCATTTGTTGCTTGGCTGCCACACTGTCATTCTGATGTGAGTTTGATTGGTACTCTTTCCATCACAACAGTGTATGTGAAAAAATATATGCTATATATCTTTATATATGCTGATAGATGGATAGATAGATCGATCTGTGGAGGGGGTCGGAAGAAGGTGGTATAAAAGAATGACAGAATGAGATTTATGATGACTGGTGTAGCCACTTGTCATAAAATGAGTTTTCTAATCCTCCACTGCAGATATTTCATGTATCACTCAAACATCCACATACTCCATTTAACAATTTGTTTCCTGTATTTTTTTTTTTTTGGCAAGTTTAAATTATTGGTTAGGATGCAGAAAAATGGCAGGCATGGTTGAGGCAATCCCAACACTATTTGCCTTGTTTATGTGACCAGGCCCAATGTTCTTTAAGAATGATAACAGCTCATTAATAATCACCCTTGCCACTGAAACAGAGGTTGCAGGAAAAGCACAAAGTCCTATGTTGCTGCAGCACAAAACACAAAGCAATCACAATGCTCATTAGCCATGCTTGTACCTTGATGATGATGTGTGCAATCCTGCGCACAGGAGCAGCAATAAGGAGAAGTTATGTGACAACATTTAAGAACCATGAAGCATGTGCACTGACCTATTTTTAGACCAAGTAAAAAGTTGGAAATTGGAATATAGAAAAGTGATAAACAGGGTTCAAAAAGCAGCGGGTACAACATAATGTGGAAAAATAAGGAGTAAGCAGGATGTAGGTCGGGTAAGAAGGAACAGTTCTTTTCTTTGTAGTAAGTACCCATTTTATATATATGAAGAAAAGGTACATTGGGGAAGGTAGTAAAGGAAATAAGTGGAAAATAAAGCAGGGTAGCTAGAGGAGGCACAAAAACAAACATAAGAATACATACAAGACTGAGGGTGAGGTGCTCACACAATGAGGAAGGGGGGCACAATGAAGAATAGAGATATCAGACACACAAAGGAAAGACAATGGTGATATGCAGGACTGGACAACAAACAAGGGCAGACATAAATATAAAAGAGAGAAGAACACCAGGATGGGACATAGGATGAGAAGTGAAGCCGCAATCCCTACCAGCTGTGACACAGTGGGAAGTAGTCACTACTCTGGGCTCCCTCACCATTAGAACCTGGCTCTGGTATAAAAGCCAGATTGGGGCAGGAATGCAATGCAAAGAAGCACCAGAGGAGGGTCCCTAAGCAGCCAATGTGGACATCCAGCTGCCTGTCAATAAGCCACCACACTATTTCCTCTCACTGTTGCTGTGTGACATAGCTGTCAGCTCCACTGTCACTGTCACCTACAGGTTCTGGTGGAGGTGTGGAGGTGACAGGACCAGTCTGGGACATTTGATGACAATGGCTTCAGTGATAGTGGTGTAAATGCCAACAGTGATGGCCCAACAGGCAGGGTTGTTAGTCTGAATGCTGATGCATATTAATGTAAAATAAATGGAGAGAAATAAAATAAAAAAGTATATAATGGAAAGGATAGTAAGAGAGAGGGAGGAAGGGAGAGGAAACAAATACAATGAAAACATGCAGCCAAAACAAACAGTTTCACAAGTACTATAATGCAATGATCAAGAAGCACCCACCCCAGAGTAACAATGATGTGGCAATATGCAATCCACAGGGGCCTAGAACACATAGCCTTCAGCATATGCAAACTCAAATGCAAAGCAGTTATGTGTTAAGCTATGTATGTAGTATAAGCAAAGCCTGCAGAGAACAAACACTAACAGTGCGTGCATCGCCTAGCTGCAGGATTAAAAAGACAATATGCAGCTCCCACTGAGGTACACATTGCTTTGTTGTAGGTATTGTAGTCAGAAAGTCAATTAACCACCTACTGGAAATTATATGCAATGCCTCAACAAATAAGCAAAGGTTGGGAATTGAGCTCAAAGCTATCAGCATATCTAATACATTAGTTCACGTCTCAAACTGCTGCATTACCACCACAATTTTAATGAAGACTCCAGTTAAGCCTCTAACACTTTGCAGAGAGAAATGGTTGAAAATTCACAGTTATGCCTATTTTGAATGTATTGAGTGTCTTGCAATGAGAGCCAGTTCATTTGCATGACCACTGGTGAGAAGACCCAAAATAAGAAGTGTATGATAGTCTTTTGACATAGCAGTTTGAGGTATGAAACATGAAGCTAAGATTCATGGAATGAGATGGTAGTGAACCATACATTACAGTGACTCCACTCTTGGCATGTCTTATCTGGAATCACCAAAATCTCCATAGAGTCATAAAATAATCCATGCAGGTGCACTGCTGCCTGCAGGTAACTTGGCATGTGCATGAAAATGCTGGGAAGGCAGCGTAAAGTTTAGCCAGACTGCACAATGCAGAAAACTGAACAATTCAGAAATATGTGTGCATTAATCCCTCATTTGTATAATCACTGTGAATTCGTGAAAGCACTGATCCCCATCACTCTATGGAAGAAGCTGTGTAACAGCAACATCACCATTCATTAGCATACAGAACCTGTTTAATCTCAAACAAAATAAGCTCAGACTTTCATTCCAATTGTCCACCAGTGATCTACACTGATGATATGTGTGTGAGTATATTCACCATTGAAGCTTGAGAGGTGAAACTTGGTATTCATGTCAAGATCATATAAAAAAAGTTAGGATCAGAGGTACGATCATAAGTCCATGTAGTAGCTGCATTTACTACCAGTTACAAGGTCAATAAAGAACAAAATGTTTTACTGGCTTTGAAAGATGTTAAAGCACTTAGCAAGCGCTGTCATACAGACAGCAGCATGGGGTGATGGGGCAGAGACAAAAAGAAAATGTGTAACAGTTTTTAAATATTGCTCATATTTACGTAAAATGTTAATCAAACAACAAGTTAAACACCTCTCTGCTATAATCAGGTCTCACTCTACAGAAGTACTTTACAAATGTATTTTTTCCTGATACTGAAATGTAATTACTGCACTCCATGCACCACAGATAGATATGCACACACACACACACACACACACACACACACACACACACACACACACACACACTTATGCACTTATATAAGTATGTTTGTATGTATTCTTTTTCTTTTGGCTTTTCCCGGTTAGGGGTCGCCACAGCGTGTCACCTGTCTGCTTATGATTGGCAGTGGAGTTTTATGGTGTCGAGTTGCCAGCCGGTGCCCAACCTTCCACAGAAGGCACACACATGCACACACTCACACCTAGGGCCAATTTAGAGTGTCCAATCCACCTGCAGCATGTCTTTGGCATGTGGGAGGAAACCAGAGCACCCAGAGGAAATCCACGCGACCATAGAGAAGACATGCAGACTCCGCACAGAAGGCACCCCAGCCAAGGATCGAACCGGAGAACCTTTTGCTGTGAGGCAAGTATGTTTATATGTATAAAAAATCTAAATGACTAATATAGAAATATTTAAATATCATAGGTAGACTACAAGAATATTTGCTTTCATATTTGATGATATATTTTCCTAAATCTTTGAACATGGAGTGTTGATCAGATACAGTTCTGAAATGAACAAGTAGGGAGGTCAGAATGAAGGGGCAAGTTGTAGAGTATTCCTTTCTGGTAAGAACGGCCTGTCATAAAATGTTATATATCTGAAATGACTTCATTCATTTATTCACTAGTGCCCATTTTATCCTATTTTGGGACAAAGAGGAGCAGGAGTCTATCTTAACACACACAGGTATAAAACAGATAACATTTCCAAGATGGGATGATAGTCCATCACAGGATATTTACACACATACAATTGTGTCATGCTTCTCAACTGTCTATATTTTCTCAGAATGTCCAGATTTCCGCTTCATATTTTTGGTCTGTTTATTATAGAAGTTTTGGTTTTCTGACAAATCACTGAAGACTGAAGTCACTAAATAATGACAGACATTTGAGTTTCAAACATCATGTCCCACAGAAAATGCATACTAACATAAAATATTTTATTCTAGCCAATTTTAAAGTTTATAAGAGCAATAATTAAAATCTGTCCCAATTTTTGGACCTTCGTCATCCCATTGTTTTTAGCTTTGTCCTGATTTTTTGCACAAAGAGGTTGAAAGGTATGATTTGTGGACAACTCACAGAATGGCCACTTTACCCACAACATGTGTTTGGGATGTTGGGGGCAAGTAGAGCAACCCACAAAGACAGGGGAGAACATGCAGACACCATGTAGAAAACATGGCAACCATGAATCACACCAGTGAAGCATTAACTACTCCACTACTATGTCACACAAACATCAGTTTGGTATGACTATAAGTAGTTTATACTGTGACTTTATCCATTTACTGTGGTGTACTGGGAAAATTCTTGTTATACACAACACAGCACATAAACGACACACATATCATGGAACTGTCTTTTATATTCCCAGAAAAAAGGACATATACTTAAAGATCATTTTAGTAAGTATTTAGTACTTTCATTGATGTGTTAATTTTCTAATATTCAGCTAAAGGTTGTGGAGGCAGCTGAAACCTATGCAGAAATCACTGGAAATAGGGCAATGCTGTGGTACAGGTCTGCATACATGGCTGTCATAGGACACTCTCACATGCCGACATATGCGCGCACACACACACACACACACACACACACGCGCGCGCGCGCAACAGTCAGTACAGACAATCACCAGTTCATATATTACATGTTACTGAGATGTGGGAGGAAACCAAAGACCCTTTTGAAAGCTTATGCACATGCACAAGGAGGATATGGAGGCAGAAGGCATTTGAGCCAGGACCCAAAGCAAAGAACCAAGATCTGTGGGCCAAAATGCTAACTGTTACACCATGGTGCTGCTCAATTATACTAGAGCAAATGGCTACGTAAATGTTATTTAACAATGTTCGGTAATAAAAAATAATCCATTTAGACGTGTGTGTGTGTGTGTGTGTGTGTGTGTGTGTGTGTGTGTGTGTGTGTGTGTGTGTGTGTGTGTGTGTGTGTGTGTGTAACATGTAAGAGATAAAATAAAATAAAAAAAGCCAGTGGCAGCTTGTGGTATTGGACTGCTGGGCAACTTTCTCCAAAAAAAAAAAAAAAAAAAGAAACAAAAGAATAAAGTTTAATTAGTAAACTTTACACACCAGTAGCAGTTCAATCTGCATGCGAATGTGTAATGTCAAATGCCATTCTATGTGGGACATGGAGCCAAGTGCATGAGTACTTGAATTCCGCTTTAAAAAAAAAAAGAACAATCTTTTTTTGTTTCTGGACTGTTTTAAGAACAGTCTGGATTGGTAAGACCACAGACATCAATGAAGATACCCAGAAGTCACTGCGGTTTTAACCACAAGAAATAGGAACCTGACAGCACTGTGAAGTCAGCAGCCTGTCACGTACGTGACATGGCTGCTGATTAGTCCTGTTACTCTCGCATTCTCTTCCAGTGCTTTAGTTGCAAGAGAGAGAGTGAGAAAAAGTGAAGAGACAGAGATCGGGTTAATCTGTAAGGTAAATTCTCATTTTTATTTTACTGGCAGGACCAACCAGATACTTTCTGCATTTTTGTCCTGGCAGGGCCACGAGATACTGGTGGTCTGTGTGCCTTAGGGACTGTTGATACTTTCTTTTCATGTATTACATCCTGGAAGGGTTAACCAGATACTAGGGAGGCAATGTGTTTTGGGGACTGTTGATGATTTACTTTTTTTAACATAATACACTGGCAGCCTGGCAAGGTCAACCAGATTCTAGTGGTCTCTGTGTTTTGGGGGCTGTTGATGACTTCTTTTTTATATAACATCCTTGTAAGGTTAACCAGATATAGAGAGGTAATGTGTTTTGGTGACCATTGATGATTTTTTATAATAATACACTGGCAGGGTCAGCCAGATGCTAGTGGTCTATGTGTTTTGGGGACTGTTGTTGACTTTTTTTTTTTTTTTTTTAATATAATATCCTGGTGGGGGTCAAAGAGATGCTAGGTATGCAATATGTTTTGGGAGGCCGTTCGTGGATGACATGTTTATTTTTTTAACCTAATATCTTTTTGCAGGGTTTGTCAAATACATGAGGATGGTTTGCCAATGTTTTGTTGCATGAGTAAAGTATATATGGGTGAACTGAAGTAAGATCATATGCAAGTTCCTCGCTATATGATGTTAAAGAAATGCGGTAATGTAACCATGGTCCTTTATTTTCATTATTTTAAACCTTGTAGGCTCAAAGCAGATTCTCTGGGAAGGAGGTTGGACTGGGGGCAATGCATATGCTAAAACAAAATGACTGCAGTTCTGGCTTGCTTTGCAAGAGTAATGTGTATTTGAGTTAAGTAAGACTGACCAGAAGCTCTGAACTCTTGAGTATTGTTTATGTGAAAAAAGAATACTTACGTTAATGACAGCGTCATCTTTTTGTTGTTGTTGTTTTTGTTTTTAAACTTGCAAGATCAAATCAGATACTGTGGGTGGGGTAAGCTGTGGATACTGGGGCTATGTGTGAAAAGACACAACTGGCCCTAATCTTTACTGTTGTAGTTCCAGCTTTGCAAAGCTGTAATACTTATCTGTCTGTACTTTAAGAAGAACGTAAAATAATTAGCATGTTTATGAGTAATTCTTTGCTATTTCATATCTGTTCATGTATATACTGAATGTTTTTTTTTTTTAAGTTTCTAATATGTTAGAGCTTTTCTCCCTGGACATACGCTAAAAAGCATTTTCTTTTTTACAAAAGGCAGTTGCAGAAACCTGATTAAACAAAAGTAAAATAAATAAAAAGGACATGTCTATTTGGCTGGCACACACAAGCTGTGACTAATGTTTCAGTCCAAAAATGAAAGGAATGCAAGTATGCAACCCAGCTGTTACTGTTATTTCTACTTTAATCCTGACAGGTTAAAAGGCAGCTATTTTAGTTAGGTAATGGAGGGTGTTTGTGAATGAAATGAGTTGACTGGCCTTGATGTTTACTGTTGTAATTGTGGCTTTACAAGATTAATGTGTATTTGGGTACAGTCAGCTGTTATATAAGCCTGTAACTACTGTTTCTGTGCAACAGAGTAAATTAATGCAATCATTGCTGTTTTCACTTTAATCCTGGCAGAGTCAAAGCAGATACTTTAGGTTGGTAATTGATATGATGGCTGTTTGGGAATGAAATGTTTGGCACTGTAGCCTTGGTGTAATAATTCTGGCTTTGCAGGACTAAGAGCTGTATTTGGGTGAAACAAGATAGAATGCAAACTCTGACTATTTGCATGCATCAAATCGACACAGTAATAAAAACATTATTCCTGATGCTGGCAAGGCAAAACCATCTACTTTTGGTAAGTAAAAAGCATGGGGGAGGGGGTTGTTTACAAATAAAATCAGTTGTCCTACTATTTACTGTTATAATTCTTCCTTTACAGGACTGCTGTGTATTTCGGTATGCTTTCTGGCACTTGGGACTATATGATAATGTCTTAGTATTTCTGTTTAACTGACATATATGTGTGGTGTGGTGTGCTGTTGTGGGTATATATGTGCGTGTGAGTGTGTGTGATTGCGGTAAATGTGAAGGTATTTTGTTTTTTTCACCTACAGCAATGCACTTTTAGAATTAAATTCTCATGCTTCTTCATCATGCAAGTAATGACCAACCTGGCATATGGTTGTCAACGATCCATTCAGTGATCAGCATTGTGAAAGGGGCATGGCTTGGTCAGCAGTTTAAGGAGGTGCATGGCCAGCAA